>NW_027282621.1:45000-46170 GCF_046629955.1 Centroberyx affinis | reverse complement strand
CAATGGCGCACATTTCAAACACTTTATTCGGGATGAACAGAATTACAATGCTGTAGTGAAGTGACCCCACACCCCTCTCCCTCTCTCCCTCCTCCAGCCAGCTGCCCGTCCGTCTGGCTTCAGTCTCTGGAGCAGAAATCAAGACTACCATATAGCACAATTTATGTCAATCCAAATGGAGCGGAAAGGGAAATCAAAGAGCTGAGTAGGCGATAAAGTGCATATTTGCCCGGTGCTGTAATACGCTCTGTTACACTGTGAAACTCTCGCTGTGAGTGAAGTCAGGTTCTTCACTGGGAGTCAGCGCTTTCGAGTTCATTCTCTGCAAAAGAAAAAAAAACAAACAATTTTTGTGGGTGTCCTTGTGGCACAAAGAGCTAAGCCACATTGCATTTGAATCTGACTCATATCCTCGGTTGGATGTCATCTTCTCTTTCTCTCCGTCTTTCCTTAACTCTTCATTGTGTAGTATCAGCAGAACTACTCTAGGAAATTATTTGTTTAAATGGATTTAGTTTAGTTTGATTTGCTAATGATTCACAGTATCACTGGAGAAGCAGGACAGTGTAACTCACAGTCTCACAGGGTTACAGACAGTTTGCATTGTGGTCAGTGTCACAGAAGAACGGCTTCCCCACAGATCATCATTGCTCACCATTCAGAATCAGCTTTTATTCACCGAGCACAACAGGTGCACGAGGTATTTGGCCTGGTTAATTGGTGGTGACACATTACAAGACAGTTACACAATACTGGACTGACACACTGGGACAAAACGTAACGTGTCGCCATTTAGAGCCATTCAGACTGGACTAATCGTTCACAGATCATACTTCACCCCTCCCACTCCCCCCCCCCCCCCACAGAGCCACTAATGCCTCAGTCACAGGGCCGATGGAAGAGCCACATGTTGGTTTGGGATCAGGCCTGAGCTGTGAAATAGAGAAACACATTAAAGCTGGTCTGAAGTGTGCTAAAGTGTGGTGTCAAAGTCTAGAGTTCCATTCTAAAATGAGATCCACCGTTTGAAAACTAGATGAGTTACTATAGAAATATGTCATTGAAAGATCTTTGTGTACAAAATAAGAGAGGTTTGAGGAGTTTTTTTAAGTGTTGACAAATTAATTTCCAGTAGCATTTTTTCCAAAATGAATACATAGAATTTTGCAT
>NW_027282621.1:27500-37500 GCF_046629955.1 Centroberyx affinis | reverse complement strand
ATTTCGTGAACAGCCAGCATACTTTCAGTCGTGTAGTCAGTGGAAATTGGAGTGTTTGGAGTGTGAATGCTATAAATCACCTGACAGTACACAACTTCTGCTGTCTAAATATGACACGGCCCAGCACTGGGGCTTTAGATAATGAGATTTTAAAACACGAACCACCTGAAAACTTTAAATGGACTCGTAGGTCTTTGAATGAATGATTGAATTTTGAATTTGTTTTATATTTGTAATTAAATATAATGTGGCATAATTGCCTTGTCGCAGATGCTTATCCCAGCAGATTTCCTGTGTTATGAGTGTGTGTATTTGTTTGTGCTTTTTAAACCCAAACGCACTCAAATTTCAGGATATAATCTACTGTAAACTTTAATTAAATGTTTTTTAAAAAAAAGGTGGTGGATTCACTTCAGCTAAAAGCAATTTTTTTTTTTTTTTTCAAATCTAATTCATTTGAGTGGATTATCTTCATCAGTGGTTATCCTATCTTAAGACCCAACGCATGTAAAGAAATATAGCACCATAAGGTTTGGAGAAAGCCAGATTGGGTTAGATTAGAGGCAAGTCATTCAGAAAGGGGCACAAGGTGTGTAATTCTATCCAACCCCCGGCTCTCAGCTTCAATTTAACTGAAAACGCTGCAAGCAAAAACCCCTCCGCGCACAACCCAGACCCTGTAAGGGAATAACTCAAGCGAAACACCTTAAGCCTCTTTCAAACAAATTTGCCCGAATCAAAGTGGCACTTATGAATAATTACGCCGGGTGTTTTTAGGTCGGAATAAGAAGGAAAACAACAATTAACAGTGAAAGTTTTTTCTTTTTCTTTTTTTTTTTTGCCCCTCCACCTCCTCCTCGCAGGCAGTTTGTCGGCGTGTGTGCCCTGATAGCCTGGGGAAGTATCTGTTTACTTAGTGATTAGGACAATTTGACTGTCGCGGGCTAGTAAATTCAAACCATTCACTACGGCAGATTGGCCCAGACAACATCATCAAGCCACAATGTGAAGTACAGACACACGTGCATGGACAAGTACACACACACACACACACACACACAGGCTTGCTCACTCTGCTCTGCTGGATTTCTGTCTCTCTGTCTTTTTTTCTCCACGCTACCCTCAAACTTAAATAAACCTTCACATATAATTACAGCCAATTCTGTATATTTTCATGTCCATTTCCTTCAAACACTCAGAACGATAGGCCTCTAAGAGCAGAGAGAGAGTGTGCGAGCCGTGTGATGACCGAACAGCACACACACACACACACACACACACACACACACGCACACATGAACGTCTCAACTCAAGAGAAAGTGAAAGAGTGTCTTTTATTGATTCAGAGGTAAAAAGGTAAGAGCAACATTAGCTGTTCTGTCCTTCACTCACATAGAAGCCGCCGTGTGTTTGGTCTGCGCAGAATGCTGTTCGCCCGCTCTGGAGTTGCCACGTAGCGATGAAAACATTATCAGAGTCAATATTATGAGTGAGAAAATGGTCCTCTTACGCAGAATGTGGCATTGTGGTCACGTCTCGATGTCTCACTTGTAGTAAGTGCCAGAGATGGTAAAAGGAGACAGTGGAAAGTCAAGTTAAAGGCTTGATCTGGAATTGAGTTTGGCGCCACCTGTAACCCCCCCCCTAAACACACATAGACACACTTTCTCTGAATTGCTTTGCTGGAGTTTATTTTATTGAATTTAAGACATTATTTCACTCTCAATTTTATTGTCTGAGCTCCTGCTACAAGGTCTGACTGAATCTCAGTGAAACATGAGTTGAAGCCGTCACATAGTTCTTAAAGTTGTAATAAATGGTTTGTGAATGTTTTAACTGGAATGAAATGGATTGACATTTTGAGTTAGTTAGGAATTATTTGCCCGTAGCAAATCCAAACCTTCAAGATATTCATGTTATTAAATAATTGATAGATAAAATCCTGAATCTGTATTTCAGTCTATATACAGTAGAATGATCAGTACAATACATCCAAAAACAGAGAAGTCCCATATGTATTGCATTATCTGCATGCAACAGTATACTATTGCTGAAATATAATCTAGGGGAAATGTTTGCGTGGAATGGTTTAATGAACACTTATTTTAGGGACAGTATACTTGTATTTGAATATACCAACCTGTACTTTTCACCATGGCACAGTTGCCACAGCACTGTGGTCTTCAAATTCAGCTCAGTCATCACTTGGGATGAGGCTCTCCACTCCTCTATACCTGGGTATCTCATTACAGTATGGTAAAACATAATTTTCTAAAAATCATGCCATGTCTTTTTTGAGCAGTATTGAATTAATACGAGGAAGTAGGTTCTACTACCGTGAAAATTCAAATTTAACTGTAAATCTTTCCATCTTAAAATCAATTTAAATATGAGTTTTCACACAATAAGTTGTCTTCTTGTAAGCAAATGAATTTCCATGACGTGACATGACAGGAGAATAAATCTCTGGATTCCTCATCTATTAGTTTGCATGGACTGCTGTGATAAAATAATATAGCAATAGGCTATATAGCAATATTTATAGCAAAATCTTTTAATGATCACAGAGCAAGACATACCCTGGCATTTTACAATAAATCAAATTGTTGTATAAGTGCTTCTAAGTGTATATATAGTATTGTATGTTATAAGCTATGTTTGCTAACATTTCAGTTGCTAATGTTACTGTATTCTCCATAGTGGAAATTAAGGCAGTTATAGGGAGCCAGAGAGCTGAGCTCATATTAAAGTAAACTGCTGATTAATTAAGTCTATATGTCCCAAATGTGCTGTGGAACTGTACAGAATCTCAGCTTGTTCTACCTTTATTTATCCAGGGAAATTTGACTGAGCATGCATGCTGTTTATTAGTGGCACTGCCCTGTTCTACACTCACACAGTTCAGTTCACACCTTGGAGCTGCCCAGTGTAACACTCTCTTCTACTGAGCAGTTAAGTGCCTTGCTTAAAGGTACCTTATCGGTAGTTGTGTGTGTGTGTGTGGGGGGGTTTCTCATTGTACTTTCCCCACCCAGTTTCTCCGCCAGCTCCTAGCAGTTCAACCAGTTTCCCTCCAGTCACCTGCCTCTCTAAACTCGAGGTAACCGCACTTTACAAGATAGGAGAAAGAATAAGGCTGCTGCAGGATTAATTCAGCATAAAGGCAGGACAGGGGACTTGGCCATTATCCAAATATCTGTTAGTGAATTGTCAATAGTTGACCAAACCCCACACTATGGTTCCAACTGGGATCTGGAAATAATAACAATTAAACTTGCTCAACAGTCCAGTCCAGTGCTGACTGAGTGACACTGGTAATATGAGGCACCTCTGTTGAGAGATGAGCATCAGACTAAACCAATGAGGACTGCAGAGCCAGGGGAGCAGTACACAGGCAGACCAGAACAAGACAGGAAGGGGGCGGAGCTGGAGAGGTGAGGAGCAGTCGTGTTTTTAAGCAAGCCACTTATAGTGGCGCACTTCTATGTGTTAGGTTTGGTGTAGAGTCGCCCTTTTTGGGGCAAAGTTGTCCAGTAGCGCAGTGAAATCGTCTATTACAGTGCAACCTATTAATGAAGTGATGGAATTAGACTTTCAGTTTGGCAGTATTTCCTTATTGGCCACACATATCGCTAGATTGCGGAGCTAACTAATAAAAAGATATACATTTTCTATATTTTATATTCGCAGGGAATCATGGGCAATCTTGCATGGGTAAATTGGATTGGGATTGGCCATGTTGTAAATGGCTTGTTGTTGTTGGCTGTTTGAAAAAGGAGAGGGAATTAGTCATTCTAAAGTTACTGGTAGACTAGTTTGGTGCAATTGTTTCTTGGGGGTAGATTTAGAAGCTAACTGTTCCTTTTGGCTATTTGTCAGTACATTGTGCTGGGAAATTGCTGTATTCACTAACACTACATTTCTATGCGATTTGTATTGTTCTGCGTTGTTCTAATGACAGCGTGTTGGAAGACCCCAACGTTAGCTTGAAAAATTGTTTCAAGTTCCACAACATTAATGTCCTTGCCTTTCTTGAAAAGGTAAAGTTATCATATTTCAGCGTTTGATTGTTTGACTTTTCCACATTTTGTGTGCGAATGTTACAGGATGGATATTAATCGCTAGTTTTGACGTTTGGAGGTTATTTGACATGTTGTATTTTCGGAGCCAGAGCTTGTAGAGTAAAAGGGAGCAGATGGAGCCTGCAGGAGAAGCCTGCCCATATTGCCTCATATGGTCATAAAGTGTCTAACGCTGCTAACCAAGAACTGGATTACGCAGACAAACCCCTTTACATGCACTGAAATTCATGCAAACATCTTCCTAATGGCACAATTATTTAAAAATCACCATAAGGGCAGACATGAGAAGAAATTAAGATAGCTATTGTAACTATAAATTCTTGTAGAAAAAAATACTGACTTTATATTTCTACATAGAAGATGGGCCTTAGTCCCACTGATTTACATTGAGGTGGGTGGAGTTTCAAGTTGTTCTGCAGCCTGCCAGTAGAGGGCGATGGAGGGATCATCTCTCCCAGGACTTCTGCGTTGGCTTCAAAAGCTAAGACCAGTTTTGGCCCATTGGGGGGACCAGCAAAGACTGCAGAGCCATGGAGGAGTAGAAGAGCACTTCACGCCTCAGTCACATTTACAATTACATGTTATAGGTGGCTTTTTAGATTAAAACTATCTAAACTGTGTTTTCTTTCTTCATCTCATACTGACTACCGTTTTAGCTGGGGGGTTGATGATTGTTGATTGGCAGAGTGACACACTGGTACTGACTGTCTGTATTTGCATATGAGTGGTTTGTGTGGCAGTGTATGCATGCTTTGTGTCTGTGTATGTGTCTCTCCGTGTGTGTGTGCATATGTGTGTGGTGGGGGGTGAGATCTGGACAGTGTCCCTATGGCCAGAGAGGGATGTAAGCAATTACCAATTCTCCAAACACTACTTTGCCCTAGTTAAACATATTACATGCCTCTCACAGCCACTGCCGGCCGCTCCCCTTGCACTACAACCTGTGAAACACACACACACACACACACACACACACACACACACGCACACACAGACTCAGAGAATAAGCTTCTAAACTGCACTTGCAAGCTGCCTGCAATTAACCAATCATCATCACCATCATCATGGTCATCATCATCATACAAGTGAGCACCACACACACACACACACACACACACACACACACACACACACACACACAAACACACATAAAACACATGGTGCATGCCACAGAACCAGATCCTTATTGAGAGTTAATTTACACCAGTGGTGTTTTTGTTTAACTTAGCTTCATTCTCTGGAGGGTAATCTGTTTTGCAAGCTTGGTAAGCCTGTGGCCCGTCCCATACAGCTCCGAGCTGGCCTCAACAATTTGGATTTAACTTAAATACGAATATTGATTCATGCCATGAAATTGTATAGTGCCACATTTGTTGATTTTATTACTGAAGCAACAAAGTTTTACAAAGTTGTAGATATTATGTAAAGAGAAATATATATAATGTCTCTTTGCATATGTCTTTTTACACATCTGTTACATCTTGTGTGTCTGTGTATTCACGTTTGTGTGTTTGTGTCTGTGTGTTTGTACATGTCCTTTAGTATTTGTGTGTGAGATCAGACATATGGCCCATGGCAGATGTGTGTAATTTAATGTGTCCATTATGTGCCACACACATACACACACACACACACACACACACATACACAATGAATGGAATGTGGTACATGCCACAGATGCCTGCAGCACGCTGGACAGGAAGTTGCTTCCAGAATGTAACAGGAGGTGGATGGACAGTGTCCACTGTGTGTGTGTGTGTGTGTGTGTGTGTGTGTGTGTGTGTGTATAACATATCTTCCCCACAAAACTGTCATTTGTTGCAGCTATAAGTGACTACAATTTTACTATCCGGGTGTTCAACTGTTCGGAAACTGATGTCAGGATGAGAGTTAATAAAACAGTTAAATGTGTTAAAAATATAAACTGTTCCTCAACTGTTAAAATATTTTCAAGCTAATAAAAACTTCAACCTCAAAATAATTTGAAAACTATATGGACTCCTTCCAGTCCCTCAGTGACGACTGTGACACTTTTCACATTAAAACGAATACTAAGAGAGCCAATATCTGATCATTTTATGAGCAAGTCAACTGTAGACCTTCACGGACACCAAATACTGGTTTTCTCAATGAACATACTGACCAAAATATGCAATTATGAAAATATGTTCTTCTAATCGTGAGCAACTGAACTGTTGATACATGCAAGAAAGGGGCATAACTTCAAATTAGAATATGAACTTTTCATGAGAAGCTTTCAGCTGCAGAACAACACAGTTAAAGTCCATTGTGAACAAGCTTTCAACTGCCAACATATTTGGCTGTTTGTGTAAATATTATACATCACCTGAAAATACACAATCTCCACTGTCTCTATGTACATAATGCTTGAACATAAAATACTAAGAGGGATTTTAAATTAAAACAGACATAATATGGCCCCTTATCAAGCATACTGACCAAAATATGCAGCTATCAAAATATAGTCTGGATTTGTATTTCAGTCCTCCTGACCTCTTTTCATGTTGTGAAATAAGAACGGAGTCCAGTATTTCAATATAATTCAGTCATGTGAACCTTCATCGACCATGATGCCTGACTGGCTTGTATCCATGACGTTCTACTTTTTCTCCGCTCCGGTGTAGAAGAGAGGTCAGGTGTGAATGGAAGGCAATATTGTCTTCATCAGGAATGGAGATTGTTGATAAAATGAATGTGAATGACACAGTGGGGCATGAGGAACTAAAATATGATACTAAAAAACAAGAGTTTCATGACAAAACAAGATATCTAAAAATTGGTACCTACTCTATCAAATGATGGTTAAGTTTTGAGTCATTTTTTAAGACCTTTGCCTACAAAATAGTTCTGTTTTTTAGGATAGAATCATCTGTATTTTGGAAATGCTGACTGATGAATTTCAGGTGGCACGGTTTTTCCAAAGCTGACATACAGTAGAGCCTAGTATAAAAGCCTTCAAATGCTGTCGGTCGGCATAAAATTGCTGATCTTTATTACTTTCAAATGTTGCTTGTATATCATCACCTCCAGAGCGACAGAAAACAACAGCTGGAGTTTGGAATGGGAGCGTTGGCTGGCTGATTGATAGGCGGGCTGCATGCTAACGTGTCGCCTAATGGCAGGGAATGTGTGTCACGCAAGGCTAAGGCCAAAAGGCAGACGCCGTGCTATACTACACTGTCCTGCCCACTACCATGACAACTGATCTATCTGGAGAGAGAGAGAGAGAGAGAGAGAGGGGGAGAGAGAGAGAGAGAGACCGAGAGACAGAGAGACAGAGAGAGACAGAGATAGAAGCTGATTAGTTTAAGAGGGCCAGAGGGCTTCATTACAATATCACAACAAACAATTATCATGTCTCTGGAGGGTCCAAAAACACATGCGTATGCACACACACACACACACACACACACACACACATGGGGACACACACACGGACACACACACACACACACACACACACACACACACACACCCTACACACAATTATTTCATGGGACTTTATAAACAGAGATACAATTTATGAGAACAATAAAAAAGCCATATTATTATTATTTCACTTCTGTTTGAGGAAAATCCTTTCCTTTCTTTTTTTTTTATCACACACAGCAGGTGCCAAATAAATAGTAAAAAAAAAAAAAAGGTCAAAACAGTATAAAACAGGTGAGCAGTTTCCTGGTCTTACCCTTCATGTCCTGTTGTTTCTTCGTCTCTGGGGAAAATCGTTGAACTCTGTAGCTCATTAAACCTGTGAATTTTACTGTTTGTGATAAAATAGATTTAGCATCACAATCTTTGGTTTGCATTCACACAGCATTTACTTTGAGTCAGATATACTTTTGAATTAGAAAGCATGCTTTGTGAAATATATTTATTTTAGTATCACTTTTGAGGGGAATACGAAGAAAGCAAATGACAAAAATTTACCCTAACCCAACAACAAAATTTTACAAAATAATAATACACATTTAATTATTAATCATTAGAACTAATATGTCATGTTACAGGCAATAGTGAATGGAATGAAATTAAAGTCAGAAAAAGAATTGCATTTAGAAAAGAAGGAGGCGCTCTGGTTAGCAGTTTGTGGTGAGCTGCTTCTCAGACAAAGAGCTGGTGTTGGGTTGCATTGCAGTGGCCTTTGCTCAATACTCACCACACACACACACACACACACACACACACACACGCACAAAGAGCACTGCAGAGGCCCTTTGCTCAGTCCCCGCTGCACAGGTTATGTCCCACACACCACTTAACTCTCCTGTGTGGGAGCCAGACTAGAACAGCTCATTCATAAAGTTATTTAGCGATGCAAACCTGCATGAACAATGGGTTTCACACTGAGGGAAATCTGTGGTTAAAACGGAGACTGCAATTACCAGCGAGTGGTGGTTTTCTCTTGATGAAAGGTTAATTGTGTGATAATTTATAATGGCATCACTATCAATTTTTGTTTTCTCAAAATGTCTAAATACAAATTACAATTTATTCGATGATTTAATTAGGAATTATTATTTTGGCATGGCAACAATTTACTACACAATGCTGGTTTTTTTTCCTGAAACAAGAGTTATCTTTATTTTTAATAAAGTAAATGTTAAGCCAGAATTTTATCAAAATTAGAATTCCATACACACAAAAAAAAAATCTTGCAGTCATGCACTCTTTTTCCTGACAGCTGCTAAATCGCTCTGAATCCCTGCCATGAACACGTGGGATCAGACAAATATTAAAACAGTAATAAAAATGAAACAAAACTCCTGCCTTTTTTGCACTTCTAAATTGAGTAATGATACATAATCACCAAAAAATGATGGCATACAGTATATTTTTTTTACCATCATCAATGTACTAATTATCCACCTGACTAACAGCAGCCCAAATGTATTAAAGGTTAGTAACACACTCATTACTTGTCAACAATGTCCAGAGCTCTTGTCAGCCTGATGATTAATGGCCGTCTCACTTGGACGATATGGTTTTAACATAATTTCTAATCATGCAACTTGAACTGCCAACAACACAGGGAACAAATTGGAGAGCGATCTTTGGATAAAAAACAGAACATTGACACTTATTTAACTTAAATCAATCTACAGTGGAGATAGCACAGACACAGACAACCAGCTTAGTGTGCCCCAATTTTTTTGCTAATATCACTGTTCTTCTGAAAACCATGTAACTCCAATTTTGGTGTTTTTCATTGGAAGACTAACATGATCTTATACCTGCTGTCTCTGAGTTATGTTTCTTGAGACATATTCTGTAATTTCAAAAATACAATGGCTTCTATTTGACAATATGAATTCCTTTTCTTAATTCCTGAAAAAGATTTTTGGAGATAAGTTTTCCACCCAACAGCAGCGGCAAATATTGATGCTAAAATGTGAATATAGAAACAAATATGCACAGAAATTTACAGATTACATTACAGATTCACATATAAACACAGCCTGGTTGTATTTTGAATATCCTCACAATGGTAAAATTCTTTCACACCCAATTAAAGCCTCTTTTTCACTGTGACTTATAAAATCAATTCTACCTGACTCTCCCCAGCAAGGACACAGCTCTCTGAAACTGCTGCAGCCTGGAGGCACCGACAGTTTCCTAATTGTTTAACCCCCCCCAAAAAAAGGATTTCAAAGCCACTGCAGACAAGGCAGTGAAAGTCCTTAGTCAGTAGTTGAGTGAAACTCTTCCCAACATTATGGACATTGAAAAGGTATCTTTGTCTCTGTGTCAGCTGCAGTGAATTAACAGCGACAGAGTTCCAAGGCTGAGGCGGCCTCATCCTACTTACAATATTCTCTGGTGTCTCTCTCTGCATATGTGTGTGTGTGTGTGTGTGTGTGTGTGTTCTGGTTTATTCTAAAAGGCATGCTTAGTTTCAC
>NW_027282621.1:12500-25000 GCF_046629955.1 Centroberyx affinis | reverse complement strand
TACAATTTTTTATTTTATATGGCCTTGCATTTACCAATACACAGGATTTGATGTGACAGTGTGCCATCATTCAATATTCATATTCATACAGAAGCCCAAGTCGGAAAGAATGGTGTAATAACTTATAAATGGTGACTATAGAAGACATCAGGCTCTGCTGTCATAAATCTGCAGGATGTGTTACATACAAGATAAGCCAAGTCAGAGGATGAAGCTGTCAGAAAATGTTTTATTGAGTCCGAATGAGACCAAATCACTGCTTGTAGCCAAACAGTTAAATGATGATTGATTCTATTCTTAAAGACACTTTCAGATCTTACCTCACCTTACGTAGAAGATACAGTTCACCCAGTTTTCGCACAAGCAAAATTTGAAGATCATTTATTCCAGCAGCCATTGCAGTCTGTTGGGAGGCTGGAAAAAAATAATAATGTATTATGTTGTATATCTTATATCAATAATTTTATATTGTTTAATGTTGCAAGACTTTTATGTAACTACCGTATGTTATTGTAAGCACATTATGAAATTATCTACTCTATAATAATTAGCCTTTGAGGACAATAATGCACTACGGAATTGAACTGAAGTGAACTGATGGCCTTTCTTTGGCTCGCCTTTTCAGTTACACCGCTGAATATTCATGCTCAACTGTCTCTTTCTGCTTCCGCTTCCCCTTGTGAGAAGGAAACCTTTCAGTCAAAAGACAAACGAAGGGTTCGATTTCATATTGCAGAACCATTTCTGATGGTTTAATCATGATGATTTATGGCCAGTAATAAGAGAACGTAATCAGAGAATTGTTGGGTATTTATTTCTGCTTTGGCCACAAAGCCTCAAAACCATAAAGCTGCTGCTGAAGTTTGAAAGGTTCAGGTTACTTCAAAATACCACTGCTTCACTACAGTCAGATACAATTGTTCCATTCAATTGAATATGTCAGTCCCTTTTTATGTGTTCTGAATATCAACATGTGTTCCTCATTATTCAATCACTCAAACATAATAAATAATACTTGTGATAAGAAATATTAAATTATGTTCTAATAAAATACATTCAAAATAATGGCAATTTTTGTTATTCATGTCGCTCTCTCTCTCTCTCTCACACACACACTGACTTATTTTTCTTTATTTCATGGATTGCCTTCTCATTGCTCTCTCTCTCTCTCTCTCTCTCTCTCTCTCTCTCTCTCTCACAACTCCAGCCAGACCCCAGGTCAATACTGCAACCTGATAGGCCCACACAATCTGGTCCCTAAACCCCCATAGGCTCCTACCTCCTCTGTCACAGACATACCAACAAATTATTCACCTCCAGTCTCCATACCGCAGCGCTGTCTGTCACTGTGAACAAAAAAAAAAAAAGTGGCGAAAAGAGGGGACATTTTGATGAGGTTAAATGAAGCATGGTAATGCACTGTTGCACTATATCAGGACTGCTGTTGGCATGGGTGTGGAGATAAGGATCGCGCTATGCTGGCAGTGTTATTAAATGGTTGGGTGACTGTTATATGGTGCTGGATGCCGTGACAAAACAAACCAAACCTGACAAGGGTTTCCTTGAAGCTTCAAGTTTACATTTACATTGTAAGCATTTAGCTGCCGCTCCTATCCGGAGGGACTTGCAGTGAGTGCAACAGTAGAATAAGATTAAATTCCTAGATCACTGTTATTACAAGCCACAAATAATATGGAGTGTAAGGGTCAGCGCTATAAAGAATAAATAAAGAAATTATGTGACGGTACAGTGAAAAAGAGACAGTGAAAGACAGAAGGGAAGAGAGATGGCAACAAATTTTTTTGCAGGATGTATTTCAGACTTCAATATTAACTTTGTTCACCTGCTGAATAATCATTAAGCATTTCATGCTTTCTTAAGCTACCTCATTAGTTTCATATTATTTCACTATATCCAAACAATTCAGTTCAAGAACCTGTGTCAATAATAAACATATGACAAACAGATCGGTATGCAAAATGTAATTTTATTGATCCTTGTATCATCTTGACTCTTCTTGCACTTCTGCATCTTAGTAAAAAAAATAAAAAATCTTGCAGGTACATTCATGCCTATTTAACTTACAACAGCGGGGGAGAAAAAAAACCCTGTAACTATTCATTTTATCTACAGAGGAAATCTCCCACAGATGTGTCTGCATTCATCAAACTGACTGATCTCCCCTGCTTGCCGGTATGACTTGCTGAGCTGCCATTGTGTTTCTGCTCTCAGAGTTGAGAAACGCAGACCCGGAGAGGCTTTTTGAGGGATTATTGAGGGCTCTAAGGAGAAACAGGCTGGTAGAGGCAGAGAGAGCTGGGTAAAGTGGTGGGAGATGAGTGGATATAGTGGGGCTGAAATGGGCTCTGTGCTGTATATCCATGGCAGGATGGGAGGATGAAGAGGATGAGCGGAGGATTGCCTGTTTCCCCAGATATAAATGACTGTATATGCATTTCTGATAAATGACTGCGAAAGGCCACACCGTATGCAAGTGTGAGTGTGTGTGTGTGTGTGTGTGTGTGTGTGTGTCTGCCCATAGGGTATGCGTAACCACAGACAATATACAAGACACACAGATAGGATGTTAAAACTCAACACTCACTGGTCTGTGTTCAAAATCAGAAACATCCTAATCCATTTTCACTGTCTTACTTGCAACTTATTTGTTTTGAAACAGTTAGGACTAAGGTTACAAAACTATTTATTTATGGTAAAGTTAAGCTGCAGGTTTTTATGGTTTTTACTATAAATTGAAATTGCATCCTAGGGTTTCAGTGTGCTGTGACAGTCTTGTAGTCTTCTCTACTACATCTGGATTTAAAAAGGCCTACTGCACCAGTTGCAGTAAAATCAGATTTTACACTGCAGTGAAAGCAATGCCCATGTTGGTGGTGAGGAAACTGATAGCAGTCAATCTAGAGCGAATATCTGTTGTTTACGAGCCGTGATACAAAAAAGCACACAAACACACACACACACATGTGCCTGAGGCATTTGGTGGTACCTCCTTAGTAGTTTATTCCCGCTCTGCTGGGCTAATAGACTCGGATAATGAATTTACTCCCAGTCACCAAAGCAATTTTTAATAAAAGACAAATTCCCTCTCTCCGAGTGTTATTGCCAGCAGTGTCCTTACCACCTCAGAGACCAGCTAATATGCTCTAATGGCATTATGCTGTCTCACTAACAGTTATTGGCATTAAGATGCTGGTACAGTATATGCAAAGTTGAGATTGATATTATTTGCAAATGGATCCCTCGCAAATATGTTTTTTATCTCAGCAAGATCATCTTAAATTTATGCATTGCAGAGGCATTTTATATCGTGACTGCAAATGCTCTCAACTAAATATAAGTAACAGCAAATCTGGTATATATCCTTAGATCTCCAAAAGTAATATATCTACAGAATATTTGTAGATATATGACTGTATCCATCACTTGGAAAATGTGACATCTGTCAGTACCAAGTGCCAACATATTTTTTTACATGTTGAGCAATGAAAATGAGGTCAGATGGAATTAAAGATGGAATTAAACTCATATTATAATGTATATTAGCTCTAACTTTGTATGTGTAATAGTAATGATGATGTACTACATTACATACAAGCTCTCAAAATGGGTAATAACAAAACTGTGAAAAATCAACACTTAAAGTGTAATGAAGATTACAGACTATAGTGTCAGAAACAAGAAGCAGATCCATTTTAGCAAATCTAATTTAATGGCTTTAAATTAAGCCCTTAACCCCTTGCCCATATAATAAGCGACTGTATAAATGGATTACAGTGTGTCAAGGCACCTACGCAGTGCTGGTCACTGGTGGAAAAGGAGGCATTTTACTGTGTAAATAAATGATTTAATGTAGTGAAACATTCCCCTTAATTCACCCTGAGAAACTTCACTAAGAAACCCAAGGTTATGTGAAGGAAATTAGATGATTTCATTTTCCATGCCTTGAGAAAAAAACAGCGGCTGTCATATTTGTAGGAGTTAATAAATGTCATGGCCAGAAATTGAAGTTTATGCCCATGACCAATCTACACACCCTGAGTGAGGCTGCTGTAGCGGGGCAGGGAGTATACTGCGCCCACTGTATTCTCCGGCCGTACACACTTACAGCACGCACACGCCGAAAACTCAGCCGACTGCACATCATGTTGCTTTCTAATTATATCTTTTGTCACCTGCTGCCTTTGAATTTTTCTGCATTTCTCATGAGAAATGGGGATGGGTGGATGAGGAGGATTTTAAATACTGTACCATTATAAGCTAAACAGAAACCCTTTGTTCTGATAAAAGAAGCTCTTCTAAAATCACCAGAATTTATTTCAGTTCTCACTAGTTTAAGATTGAAATGATTAAAATTTCATATGTGTATCACAGAAAATTAGCTGTGATCATCTTGATTTTTTCAAACTCATGCAGATATTATAGTTAATACAGTTTAAACAAGTCGCTTTTTTGAGGATGGAAGAGGCTTTTTGGACGGGACGAGCTCTTTATAAACTAACAGACGCTGACAACAGAGTTTTCTCGCATTTCTCCACAACCATCCATATTCCCCTGCAGCCTTGTTATTAAGCCACTAATTCAGCTTTTCCTGGCTAACTAAACCTATGAAACTCAGCGATT
The DNA here is from genome assembly GCF_046629955.1 of Centroberyx affinis. Taxonomy (NCBI): domain Eukaryota; kingdom Metazoa; phylum Chordata; class Actinopteri; order Beryciformes; family Berycidae; genus Centroberyx; species Centroberyx affinis. The sequence continues at coordinate 20,359 of NW_027282621.1, read as the reverse complement.
CAACGATGCCAGAGACGCGTGATAGGAGGGTATCATTCTATATGAAAAATGCTATCTCTGTAGATTCAGGCCTGCAAACTTCAGCGTCTCCGAACTGCACACCCCAACTTACTTTCCTCTAACAAGGAAACACCCCAACAACTAATCTAATAAATACAGCTTGTAATAAATCACTAATAATTTACAGAAGATCCCTTTAACAGCTTTCTACGGCGCATCACTCAGACCCCCGGGTCCCAGTTCCCCGTATCCTCTGCGCTAATGCAGCGCTAATGCAGCGAACGGGGGGCTTGTTTTTATTAGCTAGTGTCCCACTGTTTGGATAATCTCTCGATTTACCAAAGCCCCACGTTGACAGCCCTCCTCGCCCAGTCCCGAGCCCCTACAGATGTCCAAACACCGGCTAATGCAGCCAGCAGGATCCTCAGGCAAGAAGAGAGAAGGAGAGATAGAGAGAGAAAGAGAGACACAGAGATATATGGACTCCATTTTGTCAATGCAAGGTTTTTCATTCGGCTGAGCAGGATGTGAACTGAACTCTAGTTTCTCACAAATTAATCATGGAGATACTTTTGGTTACTCTCGCTCTAGACTTTGCTGCACAAGCCCAGACAGACATCGTATTAAGAAAATATGCAAGCCAAAATAATGTGGTAAATAGGCCACTCGGATGCTTGGGGCAAGACTCTCTTCCACACAGTGCTGTCTGGCAATCAACGCATGTCAAACACAATAGGCATCAACCATAGTTTGCGGATGAGTACCATGTGACTGGATACCCTGGCCAAAGCGTAGCGTAAGAGCATCACTACTGTGATACTTTGATGATACCACAGGAATTACACTGCAAATAGCACTGATGATGACAGTAAGTGAGCTTTGCACATTTTCGCGAACCTTTCCACCTTTCCAGCTGCTCTAATAGAAATGGTTGTCCCCATGCTTTAAAGTCATTTTCTAATTCTAGTACTGTATGTGTGTGTCTGTTTGTGAGACAGAAGTGGAAAGAGTATTGGAAGTTGAGGAGGTGAAATTTCATTAAATGTCTTTAGGTTTACTCAAGTAGGAGTATAGTTGTCTAGGAAATATGTACAGTATGCGCACAAAAAAAGTATTCAGTAATAGTTACTTTCAATCAAATTTCCTTAAGTCTTTTTGAATGTTCCAAAATTCTTCCCCTAGAATCAAATAATTATCAGTTTTGGTATAGTCCAAAGTGACTTTTATACCCCATAAATAACAAATCTACTACTCTTATGGCCGTATGTCTACCTCACTCAAGTAAATGTAGAAGTTAATACCTAAAAAAGACATGCAGAACTAAAAGAAGAGAAGTCCTCAAAAAAGTAGCGTTACTCAATAGTTCTACTAAAGTGCAGTAACTGGAGTAGGTCTAATGTGCCATTTTTCACGTCTGGTGTGTGAGAACCTGCAAAGAAAGGGAGTAAGAAAGAGTAAGAGAGCTGTGTATGCGATGGCTTGCCATGTCAGCTCATTGGAATGGTTGATGAGTTCACACCAAGCCGGCCCGGGTGATGATGGGATAGGTCTTAATGTAGACAGCCATAAACACAGCGGGCCATCGCTAATCCTGAGAGGCTCCTTTGTGTATCTCACGCTGCACAAACTGTTTTGATGAATCGCTCGACCCCTGACCCTTTGATGACGGATGGCGCTCCGAGGGGAAATGTAACCAGAAGGCAGCGGATCGCCTGGCCATCCTGTTTGGGAGATGAGACGGACTCTTGCTTCATCATCCCTGTTTTTTTGCTATGATATATTTAGTTTTAGTCGAGCGTGGCACAGTACTTGTGGAGGAAAGCATTGATAATAACAATGTAGAAGATTTAACTTTAGCTATTTGACTGGTATTAACATGGATGGCAATTAATCCTCATTAACTGAATGTAGTTTTTTGTATAATACATTTTCTATTCCTGCATATATAGGCCTAAATACTTAATTCAGCACTCACTCCGTACATTGAATCACAATTTCTTCTTCGCCGTAACATAATGTAACGTTCAGAATGTGCTGAAATAGTCTGCTCAGAATAAAAACCGAGGTACAATATTGAAGTGGTTAAACATCTGTGTCCCAGACACAATCACTTGTCATGAAACATAAACTACAGTTCTACCACATAATACAAACACTCACATGGTATTAGACTGAACATCAATCATGATTTATCAATTTGTCTAAAAATATTCATCACTGTTACAAATCCATAGAACATGAATATAACTACAGTGTAATTAGTGTAATCGGCTATATCAGAATATTGGCTTATATAACAAGTAAATTGATGAAATTAAATTGAAAGATTAAAATTATAATAGCAAAATTGTGTGCCTCAATTTTGTCAGTTTGAGAAATGATTTGATAATTCAAGGAATTATTTAATTAATGTTTTTGTTTAGTCAATGGTTAAAAAAGCAAAGTATTGTATACTGCATGAGGTTAAAAGGGAAATCCAGTTCAAACAAAATGAGCTGTGCCGTTCTCAATGAACTGAGCATCAACACAGGGCCAACTCACACACATGGATGCATACGCGGGCACACACACACACACACACACACACACGCACACACAGGTCATCTCTCTGTACACAGAGCCTGTTTGTAAGAGCAGTGCGTTTGTGAACCTGACAGTGGAAAATCTGAGCCGCTCCCTCAGCCTCCGTTTGGTCTTGGCGTTTTGATTTGTTTGACAGGGGAGAAAATTATAACAGCGGGGGGAAAGAAATATGAAAATATGACTGGTAATACTTTCAAAACACAGATATTTTCCTTGCTGTCTTGCAGAATCCATGGTGGGTGTTTGTGTGTGTGAGTGTATGCGCGTGCGTATGCGTTTGTGTGTATGTGTGTTTACATATACGAATGCGTGTGTGCACACGTGTGTATAAATCAGTATACAACAATACAACAATGAATCATCTTTACTGATGACATGGTGCTCTAATCGTTTGTCTATATATTGCAGGTTTGTTTCCATATCTCAAGGGCTCCTTGTGGTCTACTCTCCATTTCTCTGACTTGATTCCATGAACTTCATTTCATTCATTTATTTATTTATCCATTCTACTTTATTGCTTTGATTCTCTGAGCCGGGGGTTATTTTGTTTTAATGAACGCCTTATACTTCTCCTTTGTTAGATTCAGTAACTGAACTTTTCAGAGTAAACTCTCTCATTGGAGATGATGGTTCAGTTGAGGAGAGCAAACACAGATTGTGCTCTGATTATCCATAACTTTGGCATATTCACATAACTGTGAGGCAGTGCTCTCCCAGAAAAAGATGAAAAATGGAGGAAAAAGTCAACTTTGTTGGTATCACAAGATCATCTGTTTTCTGATTTAAAGCCCCATGTGTCATCATAGTTTATACTGCTGAACACCATTACTTTTCACTTTGAGACAGCCTACCTGATGTTGCCAATAGGGCACTTTTTTGCTACTGTGGACCCCATGACCCTTTGACCTTTTCTTTATAACACTGTCCCATACTGTATTAGTACGAACCAACTCAACAAACGCTTTTACACAGCAGAGCTAGGAATCAATCTAAACATATATAATTTATTTAACAATACAATCTAGCGGACAATCATCTTTGTTGTCAACAAGACGCAAAAAACAACATTTTGTTTAAGGGGAAATTGAGTGACCTGAGTAATGAGTAAAGCTCTGATTAGCCCTATTTGTATTTGAATCCAGGCTAATCACTCACTGCCTCCTGTGTCTGTGCTATAGCTACTGCGCACATAACAACTCACCTCCCTAGAGAGCATCAAGATACAATCAGCCGCTGTCCCACCGGCATCCAGCAATAACACAACAGCTTCTTTCCCTCAGCATGATCGTGTTATTTGCTGAGGTAAAGCTGTGGCTCAGCTGACAAAGTAAATCCCTTTTGGACACAAAAAGAGTCAAATGATTTTTTTTTGTTTTAATGGAAATTTGGGGACATGAATAATGAATAAGCCCTGGTTAGCTCTGACTTTGCCTGTCATGGAAACCAGGCCAGTGAGTAGTGTTCCTGCTACTACAGTGTGTTTCACACACTTACTCAGTGGATGTAGTCTTTATTGGATGAGGCAGCGCTAGCTAATATATCAGACAACCCCGTGGTGCAGCGAGTCACAGAGATTAAATGACTGTTCAGTGTTTGGGTTGCGAGGGTTGAGTGTTGGCCATCGCTCCCATGCCAGAAATGAACTTAAATCACACAGAGGCAAAAAACAGACACAGAAAACACTGATGCTATTGTGCTGTGTGTGCAAACCCGCTGAGGCTGTTACCGTAGCGGAGAAAGGACGTAAGGAAAGAGGAGGAAGACAGATTAAGGATACGAAAAAGAGCAGTGAGAAGGGAGACGGGAAAGGGGTAATTAAAAGAAACAAAAGAGGTGTGAAAGATATGGAAGAAAGGGATAGAAGGACATAAGGGAGAAGATGAGAAACAGGAAAAAAAGAGAAGGAGAAAGAAAGAGCAAAAGAGAAACAGGAAGAAAATGAGTGAATGAGAGAGAGTTCTAGGAGGATCGATGCAGCGTCTCTCCGCTGGGACCGAGCTAACAGCGCAGCAGACCATGGATCTCAGGTGTCCAGTCGATGGCTGATGCATTAGGCTGCTGATACCCGCCGCTTTGGGTTCAAACACACATTTTCTTAATACAACATGAGCCCATTTCCCCCCCTCATTAATCATGTAACCGGATTAGGGCCAGAGGTCTGGCCTCGGCTCAGCCCTGCTCCGCTCACCGCCTTTCATTTTGTCAGGCTTCTCATGCACACACACACACACACACACACACACACCCATGCAAGGATACATATATATGCACACATGCACAGACATACACAAATATAAACACAGACACACACACGCATACACACATGGTTTCCCATACTGTATGTTAAAAGGTGTGTGCTCACACATGCACACCATTAAACTCACACTCACACACAAACAGACACACACACACACACACAGGCATGCGGACACCCATGCATGCACACACATTCCTAATATTCAGGTAGTGACAATTATGTGTGCCCACACATTTTGCAAAATAGAGCAAAACAGTTCACCTCACACACACCTACACAAACACACAGCACACTCAAGTGGGACGACACAACGCTGTGATGTCGTTGCGGTCAGAAATGATTGCAGCTGTGGGAGACACAGTTGTTTTATCCCTTCTAAAGGAACGGACCCGGAGACACGGCAGTGTTATGATTATGACTAATTTCAGCCACTCATCAGGACACAGAGTGTGAAAGACAGGCTGACAGACAGGGTTAAACATAATACTCCTGAACTAAAATACCATCTTGGTATGCATCGACAAACGACAGGTCCAATCATTGATTTGCTCAGGCTCGTTGTCATGCAGTCTGAGTGAGCTGTGACAGGTAGAGAGCTGAGCTGGGGGAACATGGCACATTTTTACTGTTAGTCACATACACACACACACATGCAGGTGTACACATGCGGAGAAAATGTGCACACATACACAATTTTTACTACCATTGCCTCTCTCTGCCGTTATCCTACCCATGTCAAAACACACACACACACACACACACAGAGAGAGAGGGAGAGAGAGAGAGAGATGATTAGTTTAAGAGGGCCTGAGGGCTTCATTACAATATCACAAACAATTATCATGTCTCTGCAGGGACCAAAAATGTGTGTACATTCTCACACACACACACACACACACACACACACACACACACACAAACATTGAACTTTAGAAACAGGGACAACACACACCTGACTAGAGACACAGACAAGGCTTTATTTCTGATGAGAGGATGTGTCAGAAGTTCCACCATGACTTAACATTTCTGTTGCTTTGCTTCAGTGGTTGGAAGTACTGTATGTCCACTTGTATTTCCACTGACACTGATTCATTCATAGATGTAAACACACACAGAAGCACACAGTATGTCTGCAAGCACAGGGATGCAAAAGAAGTTGGAGTTTTGCCATTATTCTAGAGATCCAGTTCCTGCAACAGCTACCTAGAGCGTCGACGCTACACTTGACATGTGATCATGTGTTTACACATCAGAAGACATTGCCACTTTGGTGGTTATCACCATAGAGACGTCTTGCTGACAAGTTTCAGCACCATGGACAGCATTTTACGCTGTGTCCACTCAAAATGCCTCGGCAATTTGAAACAATAGTTGGGTTTAGCCTCACAAAAAGCTATGCCCCTCCGGCTCGATTTGGATTTGGAAAAAAAGGTTTTCAGATCCAGTCTCAATTTTCTGGCCTATGTCAAGTTCAACTATAAAGACACGCTCTAGAATAGGCTTGATTTCATCTATAAAAACTTTTGCTTTCAAATTTTCACATTTCACCTCACTTGCCTGGTCAGGTATTTCCATTAAACACACTAACTACTTTATTGGGAGCATTTATACTGTAATATTCCACAGAATAAAAAAAATGTATGGCTCTGGTGGTCCAGGTCAATGATGGGAATTTTTAATAATGCTTTTCATTCCATCCCATTAAGTGACTACTGTATGAGACAAACCCAAGGACTGAAAAAAGATTTCTCAAAAGTTGAAAGGTAGTATTGAACTCCTGTGGGCTAGTGGGGCTCGTTAACCCTGGGATAAACTTTGAAGTGGAACATACAGTTAAAGAATACTCGCCTCCTGTCCCCCTCAAAAAGCCTTACAAAGCCTTTGCCTTTGGTTAGGCTTTCATTATAAATACAAATTGTTCTTACCTGCCTGGTTAAATAAAGGCTAAATAAAGTAAATCAATCAATTACAGGCTGCTTAGAGTCACAGAGAAAATCATCCTGCAAATCATTCAGTAAGTGTTTCTGTGCTGACAACTTGCCACTTTAGGAAAGCATTACCGCAAGTTGAGCTAACAACAGCATCGTATTAGTGAAGCACCAAAGGCCCGCCTGTCAAGTAGGCTCTACCAGTGTGAGAACACAGGAAGCTTGGCCAGAAACAGGGAAACCAGAGCATGGTTTGCGCGTATGTGTGTGTGTGTGTGTGTGTGTGTGCGCGCCGTGGGACCCAGAGGGCCATAGCAGACCAGGTCAGGCTGGGTTTACATGCCTGACACACTGTCACAGATACCCCCGAAGCGTCCGTCACTCAGCACATACACACTTAGATTCAGACGTTGACATACAAACACACGCGCACACACACACACACATATACACTTACATACAAACACCACTCTGTCCGATCTGTATCTGTCAAATAAAACCCAAATACAATAATCAGAAACATGTTTTGGACTATTGATAGTTTTTGCATTTGTGTTCCGCTCGAACTAATCAAAGTAATCCTAATCATAAGGCTTTAATTAGGCCGTTACTTTTTATGCAAAAAATCTAATCTTGTTGAGAAAGCTCTGCATGCGTACTTTATAATTCCCCAAATTAATAACCATAGAGATGAGACTTGTATACAAACAAGAGAGATTTATTTCAACTGAAGTATTACCATGTAAATTACCTCATTTCTTTGTTCTTGTAAATTGAATCTCTTCCATAACCAAAATGTTAAGTTCGTAAACAAAGTGGATGCACATATTCTCTTCTTTGTTACAAGTTCCAAATACTGAAGTGTGTAGTTTCCCGAAAAGGAGGGGAGAGAAAATAGTGAAGTTTACTTTAGTTTAGTGTTTTATTTCCAAGCCAGGAGTGGAAGTATAGTATCATGGTTGTACATGATGTTGTGGAGAAAGCACAGATAGGGTTACCTGAGGTTGATGGTGCCAGTTACAGTATTTCCATACAATGGCATAAAGATGCACACATGTACAGTCTCTCGCTCGCTCACTCTCTCTCACTCA
>NW_027282621.1:0-10000 GCF_046629955.1 Centroberyx affinis | reverse complement strand
TACTGGTCCACTGGGGTGCAAGGGAGATAGATGGAGGAGTGGAAGAATGGCAGAGAGGTGGAGGAGAGTAGGAGGGAAAGAGGGGGAGAAATACGGTGCCAAAGACTGCTTGAAAGAAGCACCACAGTGTTTAAAAGTATCTAGCATTTTCAACACATCCGTAGCAGTTTGGGACAACACATACTTTTCAATACAAGGTGCGAAAATGCATTGCTATTAAGAATAATAACAAAAAATGTGAGTTTTCCCAAATTACATTCACACAAGTTCGGTTCAGTTCAGTTCATATTCAGTTCAGGTCTTAATTGTTGCTAAACGGCAATTAGAAAATCAACTTTCAGTGACATGAAACAAGCATGAACTTGTTTGCTCTGAGGTCACAGCAGGATAAACCAGGCAGGCTCCTGGCAATGAAGGATACAACAGAGACAGGCAATTATAAATGGGCAAGAAGCAAGCAGACTGAGGGGTCTGAAGGGTTTGGATGTCTAAAGGACAGTTCCTGTGTGATTTCACCTTTTTTTTTATGTTTTCAATCCCTTTCATGTTAATGCTGAATCAGTTTTGCCATACCTCTCGGGCTCATTCACTCCCTTTCAGTTCCAAACAGCACAGAAAATAACTGCTGAGACTAATCTGACTAATTCCAGCTTCCAGCTATCGTCCGACATGGAAATTAAAGCTACATTTCACACAATTAAGACTTTAATTTACTGCCCTCTTCTTTACTGGGAGTAACTCGTATCAATATCTTAAATATCTAATAACATGATAAAAACACTGATGTAAAACAGTAAGGGAAGGCAGGAAATTAACAAAACACTGGAATTGTCCTTTAAAGTAGTGGTGGTTGGGTGGGAGAGCAGGTTTCGGGCTTGAGAGCTGTGAAGTGCAGCAGGTGGTTCATACTGACGCTGACTTAGAGAAACCATCCCATAATCAAAAGGTTCACAGGTTCAAATGACCACAATAGTCGTGTGTCCTTGCTGAAATGCCATTGAGCAAGACACTGAACTCACTACGCCACTCTGCCACTCAGCCACTCTGGAGCTTAAAATGTAAAATGCACAAACTTTGTAAGGATAGAGAATGGCTGCGGTTTGGTGTGTGGCAAGATAGGGAGATAGGATTTTGACAAACAGGTTTATGTCGTTCTTACTTTGATAGAGGATAGGGCCCTCATGTCAAAATACTGGTGTGGTTGTGTAAACTGTGGAGAATGGAAATGGGATTATGGTTAGGCCTCAAGGTAGAATGTTTTTAAGATGCTATGACTGCTTTTAAGACTAAACAAGAGGCACTTGAGTTGCTCAATGCCCTTTTCACCATGATTAAATAATATAAGCTGATGAGGTTGTTAGTTAAGCTAATTAATGCATAATTAGCAAATTTCTGTGTGTTTCCCCATAACACATGGGTGGTTTTAATATGAAGTCTATCTTAAATCATTAAGGAGTTATAGTAATTTTAAGAAAATTAATTTTAAGAAAAATTTTATTCCTGTTTAATATGCAAATTTATGCAGCAAGGTGCTCCAAAATCAGATCATCTGCTCTATGAGGGGAACCTGTGGTGTAAGTATGAAGTTTCTGCCATGTAGGCCCATTGTTCTTGAATTAGTGTGTTTACAATAATCTGTCTACACAGAGGGAAACACAGACATACAGACACAAAGATGCCACCATGACGACATAATGTCCTGCATACATGTGCCATGGTGGTGGGACATAAAAAGGCTGGGGAAAGGAATGGGAATAATGTGGGAATAGCACCAGGTCTTGGGCCAGGAGTGGGATATCTAACCTGAGAGTGATATCTTGTTATGGAGCCAGGAGCCATGGAGCTATGGTGTTACAGCCTGGAAAGTGGGGCAGAAAGTTTTGGTGTTGCTAGAAGTCCTGTATGCCTTGGCCATGTGGGGCTTGATGGGAGGTGAAGGGGGGGCGGTTCAAAGGGAGGATCGAGTCACCAGTCTAAAGTGGGTTGGTGGGTGGAATGGGGAAGGCAAGCATGGCATGGGGTGTGTGAGAGTAGGAGACAGGGGTGGGGGGTGAGGGGATATTGCACATCTGTAATGCAACGACCATAATGTTTTACTCACAACCATACAGCACACACACACACACACACACACATACATGAACGCACACTCACATTTCCACTGCTACAGCCCCCTATCTCTAATGCCGTTTGTCCAGCAAGTCCAGAGATTTACGGCGACTTGGAAGCCCTCATGTAGACGGCCACAAATCAGCGTGACTATGAAATAGAGAGCCACACGAGCACATTCACACACACACACACACACACACACACACAGTTGTATAGCCATGACACACACACAGACACTTAAACGCACACACACAAAATGTAAGTACATTTGTGTCACACGCAAAATAGAGGTACAGCCATGACTCACGCATGCACACACTCTCTCACACACACACACACACACATGCGCGTACACACATGAAATATAGGTACAGCCACTGCACCACTGAACCGGCTCCCAAAGGTGCCCACTAAATTTACGGGCTCCTCCAGCCACTTCAAAAGCTCTCCATAACTTAGAGGCCAGACGATTTTATTGTTTCATGGAAGAAAGGAGGGTAAAAAAAGAAGCAAAGGAGGGTGAAGGAGTGAAAGATAGATGTACTGGGGAAAAATTAAAACCTCCTTTGTCTCAGACAATTAAAATTCCTATGGTCGGTGACGCACGCACACACACATCTACAGAATGCAAGCACACCCTCATGCATACAGTACGCATAAGCACACACACACACACACACACGCACACACACACACACTGAGTAAAAATGTGTTCATCCCATCTTCACTTACTCTCTTGTGTAAAAGAGCTTAAACTAATAGTGAAGGGCAATGCTTCTAAGCTGAGACAGATTCAGGCCGTACAACTAAATGTTTTATTTTTTTTCCTGCTGCTATACTGCTCAGAGGTCTCTCTCTCTTTCATACACACACACACAACGCACACACACACACACACACTCACTCACACAAATATGCATGCACTCAAACACATTCTCAATCAATAATGTACCCACAGACACAAACAGAGAATCACTTTTTTTTTTATTTCCTCTACTCCTCTCTTTCTCTCTCTCTCTCTCTCTCTCTCTCTCTCTCTCTCTCTCTTCCCCTTCTCTGTCTTTCTCTCTCTCTCTGTCCTCGTCTGTGTTTTTGTGTGTGAAAGAACTGAACCGCTCCACTGAGCTGCTATCAGTGTAGCTAGTTAAAGCTAATGATGTAGACACCACTCTTCTCCGGGTTACAAGGCAGTGGGCTGGTAGCAGGCCTTGTTAATGTCCACTCCAATAACACTTTCCTTCTGGCACTGGACTAATGACAAGCAAGGGTGACGTGTGTGTGTGTGTGTGTGTGTGTGTGTGTGTGTGTGTGTGTGTGTGTGTGTGTGTGTGTGTGTGTGTGTGTGTGTGTGTGTTTGTGTGTATCTGTTGGTGTGATTGTTGGGCGTGGAGGACATTTGAGTGCATGCATGGGGATACTTAGTGGGATGAGAGGAGTCGTCTGTGCAGAGGACATGGTTGTGTGTTTAGATTGATGTGATATTCACAGTGTGTGTGTGTGTGTGTGTGTGTGTGCGCACATGTCTGTGTGTTCTACCTGTGCAGATAAAAACTCACAGCATGTGTGTGTTGCATTATCTTCGCATGTTTCTTGTACCATAACATTATCAGTAATCAAATACTGCTGTTTTGCTCCACAATCATTCAGGTACCCGCCCCCCAACCCCTTACTCCCAACACACACACACACACACACACACACACATTCGCAGTGAAACGTCAGATGAGACGTTGCATTCAGCAAACTGAGCTTCGCGGCAGGTGGCCTACCAAATGTTATCTGACTGACCTCTGTCTCTATACACACACACACACACACACACACACACACACCAACCGGCAGGGATCACTGGACTGATAAGGCAGCCTCTGACAGCAGGACAAGGATTTACTGACCACATCCAACCTGAAAGATAATAAATACAAAAGGTAGAGAGAGAGAGAGAGACAGAGAGAGAGAGAGAGAAAGAGAGAGAGAGAGAGAGAGAGACTAGAAGTGCTCTCCTCCCACTCTTCACATGCTAACTACGCTGCTGTTGCACTATTGCTCCACTCGACAAGAGGAGTTATTTGGAATATCCTGCAGCGCTATATAGGTTGTGTGTGTGTGTGTGTGGGAAGGGATTCTACAATGGCTACCACTGTAGAATAAAAGACTACCACCATCTGCTCAGTGCTATGGTCAAGGCCAGACTCCCAGCATGCAGTTGTTGGTCTCAGCCTTCTAAACAGAGTGTGTTTGTGTGTGTGTGAGTGTGTGTGTGTCTTAGCTCCCTCACAGAGGGGTGTGTGTGCTGCAGCCCACCAAGTCAGCAAACCCAGATGGGATGAAGGATCATATTCTTGATTAAAAATGACGCAGAGAGCGCTGAATTCTTCTGTGTGTGTGTGTGTGTGTGTGTGTGTGTGTGTGTGTGTGTGTGGTGCGTGCACGTGTTTGTGTGCTACGCTTTATACACACACTGTTTTCTACCTGCTCACACATTGAGTTAGGTAAGGCTTGGCTCTCATTTCCTGAACAAGTTGATAAATTCCAGATATCCTACCCACCCTGTGCACAAACCCCAGGCTGCGTGGATGGAAAGAGAAACTGTGGACCGTGAGGTGCGTACTTATTCTACGCAATTAACCTTTAATTAAGCAGGCAGAGGCAGAGGTGAGGTAGCGAGGAGCCGTGGAGGAACAATACGCTGTCTGTTCATTTACTGGACTACTATGGCCGTGTAGTCTGAACCTGAGCTACTGCCATATTATCTGTCTGCTCTCCCTATTCAGAGGAAAGACAGACAGAAAGAGAGAGAGAGAGGGAGAGGGAGAGAGAGAGAGAGAGAGAGAGAGAGAGAGAGAGAGAGAGAGGAAGAAAGAGTCCTGATAGTTGATAGATATATCTGGATTGGACTGGTACTTTTTTTATGTGCTACTCAGAGGCGTCTTTGACCGGAGAGGAATCAAAAGGACAACAGTGAAATGCTTCTAAATTAATCAGATCTTCATCATCATCTTAAACCAGGTTAAATTAAATAGAATAAAAGAGAGACATAATGATTGTCCCATTTTATGAGTCCCATTAGATGTGGTTCGACAATGACGTTACAAAAACGAAGATAATTATTGTTATAGATCATCTTTTTTGCATTGTACATCGATGTAATAAATACGTACCTCAAACTTGATAGAACAGAAAGAAACAACTTTCTCACTTACAATAGAAAGTATGCATACAGTACACTATATGTCCAGTTCCAGACTGTACAGTAGATATCACTGACACATATTTCCACCACTGCTAACTAAAAAAGATATGATATATTTATAGAAAGTCTTATGATCCAATTATGATCCAATATGATCCAATCATAAAAATGGGTACCATGTGTACCATCCAAATTATTAATTATAAAAGACTATGCCTGCACCCAGCTTAAGGTCAAAACAACTGAAAAAATGTATGAATGTCTCTAGTGTTTTGCCTGCATTGCACTGCATTAGAAACAATGGGGAACTCAGAACTGCTTGATCCAGACTTGACTGAAATTCTGTTTTCAATATTTGAGCTAGCAGGAGTTCGTTTGATTTATCTTTGTCGTCAAGCAGCCTCAAAAGTGAGAACATCTCTCTCAAAGTAGGATAAATGCTCCTCATGCTTTTTTTTCATGATTCCCGTATTCAAAATGAATTTTGCTACTCTTCTACTCTGATCCAACCTGATTTATCTCATACACATGCTGTGCCCATGTGCAATCTATTTTTGAGGCTGTACCTGGCAAATCGAATTAAGCGTGCTTTAGACACCTCACATATTATTTATTTTTCAAAACTCAACCGGGCTCTGATCTGATGGTTTAAGCACTGAAACGTGACTTTTTACAGCAGGTAGCACAGTGATGAGATTTTCTTTTTTCCTGCCAGATATATCTTTGCCCTGCGCTGCCCCGTGGATCGCTGCACGCACTCCTTCGACTATTTATGGCAGCAGTTAGCTCCCAGCGCTCTGGTAAAGAGCTTCAGCAGCAGGTGAAGTCAGAGATATAGTGGAGAACCATATCCCAGACCTGATACAACATTACAACGCATAAACTTACAGAGGTGAAAAATAGCCTAGGCTATGCTCACCAGGGTTAAGGATGACAGTGTGTGTTTGCTGTATGTGTCTGTGTGTGTGTGTGTGTGTGTGTGTGTGTGTGTGTGTGTGTTTGGGGGGCAGTGGTATGATACCAGATTGATTCCAGACCGGTGTTTTTGTGGATTTTGGAAAGAGAATATGCCCTGCCCTCCTTTCTCTGCCTCTTTCTCTGTAGTGCTGCTGTTGCATGGCCATTCAACTGATGGATGTCACCCAAGAGACTTACAAACACGCTGCAACCTGCAACTTCACAGGAGGAGAGGAGAAGAGAGGAAAGAAGAGGAGAGAAGAAAAGAGAAGAAAAGAGAGGGGAGCAGAGGAGACGAGAGCAGAGGAGACGAGAGAAGAGATGAGGGAAGAGAGAAGAGAAGAGAAGAGAAGGATAATTATATTAGGGTATAGGTTAACAGAGAATAGAATAAAAAAATAGATTGCTAACATTTATTGATTTACGTACAGTTACAGTAGGATAGAATAGAATAGAATAGAATAGAATAGAACTCAACACAACAGAAGACAATGCAACAGAAACAACAATGCAGAAATGTTATTAAGATTGTTGGCCCAGTCACTTCTATTCTATTCTATTCTATTCTATTCTATTCTATTCTATTCTATTCTATTCTTTGTGTGACAGTTTAGTGTCTGTTTTCTCTTCCTCATTCCAACAAAGGGATCCATCCCTAAGGCCATAGACCATTTCAAAATAGCCTTTATTGTTGTACACTGTTTCTTTTGATTACAGGAAGGTCTCACTTTACGCATCCATTGCTGAGCATGTCACATTACCTGCTGCTCTGTGTGTGTGTGTGTGTGTGTGTGTGTGTGTGTGTGTGTGTGTGTGTGTGTGTGTGTGTGCAGACGTGTACGCTTGATACTACGTGTGTGTTGTTTGTGTGTGTGTGTATGTGTGTGTGTGTGAGCGTATATCTCAGTTTGAGGTTCTGTTTTTATGACTTTCACCCCCGAGGGAAGCTGTATTAATAAGACAGTCATCTCTACATGCATTTCCTTTCCCTTCACCTTTAATTTTTTCGGCTTTAGTCTTTAACTTGCACTGTTAATGGAGGCATCATGTTCAATGCATCTATTTGTCTAGTTTGGGACAACACATCCTCTGTTTCTTTTCAAGACATTGCAGCTTGTCTTGTGTCAAAGTGTCTCTCGTAGTACATCTTGTTCACATGTTGACTAAAAGATCGGTCCCAAAAATAAGTTGAAAACAACACCTTCTTGTTAACAGTGTGCAGTGTATTTTTTATGAGCACTTGTATTATAAATTCTACCATGCATGCTAAATCTATCTAAAAAGGAATATCTATTAGAGGTCAGGGGCCATTAATGACCATAGAAAAGGGTGGAATATCCTTCATATCCATGTCCAAATGCATATCACACCCATTATTTCAGGCGGCTGACTCTAGAGCTGAGAATTGAGTTGCATAGTGTTTAATAAATTGAAGCTGACTGGCCAATAAAAACCTGCCGTCTGCTCCGGAGAGGTCGTCCAGGGGTCAAGGGCCCGGCCCCTGATCCAGACAGACAGCCCCGATTCCGTGTTTTCCGCAAAACACAAACGGGTGAAATTCATACTTCAGCAATGTCAACTTCCCTCTGCACCGCTGTCACTTACCGCACAGGCCTCAGAGAGTAGAGAGAGAGACGGAGGGAGAGAGAGAGAGAGAGAGAGAGAAGGAGAGAGAGAAAGAGAGGATATATCCTGTATCATTTCCTGTTCTGCCAAGCGATGTCTTTCTGACCTTGTTCGTGATATGCCTCCATGCTTCTCAGTATCCTGCTCCCTGGCGCTTTTATACTTCATTCTGTCTCTCTGTCTGCCTGTCTTATGTTCTTTTTTATCTGTCTTTCTCTCTCCTTTGGTTGGTGGCTCTGCCTTCCGTGCTCCATCTCTGTCTATCTGTCTGTCTCTCTCTCTCCAACTGTACCCGCGGCTTGCAGCTGGCAGTAGAGAGGGCATGTTGTGGGCCAGGGCGGGTAGGTCTGCTCCCCCTTCTCTCCGGGCGGCGCGCCAGCCTTCTGCCTCTCCCTCTACACCCATTTTTGACCACACGGTCAAGAGGGAGTGTTTTCTGTTGCTCTTGGACCGCGCTTTCAAAAAGCCTTTCCCTCGCCCTGTCTGTCTGCGCTGCACGTCTGACGAAAACTCAGACCCCTTTTTTCCAACCAGAAGTGCTAGTTCTGGCATCGCGAACAGCCCCCCCTTCCCTCCACCCCCTCACACCCCAACCCCCTCACTGAAACACCAAATATTTCATTTTTGAAGCAGGGAGGAGGGAGGGGAGAGGTGAAGAAAGAAAACAGATAGATTTATGAAAACAAACTGGACGGCTGCTTTGACGAGTGCAGTTTGGGTTGTGGGTATATACCAACAGGAAAGGTGAGAGGCAGGTAAATGTAAACGCTCATTACATTACCATCGACTCGAGGGCCTCTGATGTCCGTTCCCCGGTCTCATAAAAGCCCTCCTCTGACCAAAGTCTAGCTTCTTCTAATTCCACACGGGGCTCGGGGAATTTATTCAATTACCTAAAAAGATCACATAAGAAAAAGGGCTTCAGAATCTGCTGAGGTGCACAGGATAAGCTTTCAGAGATGTCTATCTCTTGTAATTCATGAAAGTGTGTGTGTGTTTTAAAATGTCAAAGTGCCTCGAAGCAATTTTTTGCTGAGTCCAGTAAAATCTACTCATACTTATTTTATATAACCTCATTTTGTAAACAGGAAACTTATTTGATGTATACAGTGAACCAGTGTGCATATTTATGAATACTGAATAAGTTATTGTTGTGTTATCATCATAGTATTTTGACTTATTGTATACTTGTCTGTTGTTACCATGACAATTATTTTCAGTTTTATTCTAAATGTATTAAAATAAATAAACATTATTTTCTTAATCTGTAATTAGGCTGTTACGATATATTTCAAACATTCTGCTGGTAATTAAATATAGGCTAAATAATTGCGCAACTCTTGTTGAGTTCAGAATAATTTCTACTTTTTTGTCTACTTTTAGTAATTGAAATGTTATAAAGGGGTGTTCAGATTTTCTACTATTCAATGTAAAAATATTGATACTTATTTATTTAGAGGGACATTTCATCCATAATATCTGTAAACTTCTATGGTATTTTGTCCCGTCTTCAATTTTATGGATTGATTTTTCAAGAAAGATTATGCCATGGCTTTGAGTTCATGCCATGATACTTGGTTACTTGGTTTTTTAAGAAAATCATAATTCCTTAAAAGTTCACTCGAGGGAATAATTTAAAACATTATGCAATTTCATCAGTTTCATAATTTCATAAAATATCCACATTGTGTATTTAGCACAATATAGAATTAGGGGCATCTGGCTGATATCACTCTTAGGAAAAATTCAAACTCATTAACTTTCATTAGCACACAAGTCAGGGGGATTTTCTTTCATGACTTTACAGTTTTACGACGTGTGAGATTTTGCATATAATCATTCAGCTTTGTTTTCACTGAAGTGCCCCTTCAAATATAATACGTTAGCAATTGTTTAATTTATCTAAGTGTTGAAGAAGTGTGCCAGCTGTGAGACAATGCAGTGTAAAAAAAAACACATTCTCGCTCATCTGCTCACATATACAGTATGGAGTTTTAAGGCTCAGTCTAAATTGGGATTAAAGAGTATCTGTTGTCCTTTACAAGACTGGTCCTGAGCGTGGAAACACCACCCAGGGACCTACACACACACACACACACACACACACATACA
>NW_027282620.1:80000-83373 GCF_046629955.1 Centroberyx affinis | reverse complement strand
TTTCTTGTTAAATACTGAATTGTTTTTAGCCTCTGTGCCTCCTCTGATAATGAATCAAATGAAACAACCTGAAAAGAGAAAATCATTCGTTCCACTGAACCACTGATCTAGGACATATCACTCTGAAGCTCATTGCTATTCTTCACTATATCTAATATCATGTAAACTCACAGTGGGACTAAAACTACAGACAATGTAGTTTGATGTGTAACAAAATCCATCATTCATTCAACGGAAACAGCAGAGGTATTAAAAATATAAAAATATGTCTTCCTCCCGCTGCAGTGAAAGCTGGCCGGAGGTGAAACGCCGGACAGGAATAAATCTTTCAGCCAAACCAGATTAAAATAAAAAAAATTAGCGATGAATCTTTAAAAGCATGTCAGACATCACACATTCATGACTCCTAAAGGACATTCGGCATGCAAGTTTCATGGGCTGCAGAGGTGCTGGCACCCCGGCGTCGCGGTGATTTTCATCTACGAAAATGATTCCTAATGAGATCCTGTGATCCTATTTCTCTCCTGCGGCTCGATAAATAATAAAAAATCATATAGAATAATCCTCTGGAAAAAGCGTTTGATCCTTGTCCAGGAGCAGATCGCTTGGCGCTTCACAGGAGAAAGAGAAAAAAACAGCTTCACTCTCCACCTTTTGCTCTTTTTGAACGTCTTGTATATTTTTTTCCTATTTTGTCTGTGAGTATGTAAAGTGTTGTATGTGTTGCTGCAAGCCAAATTTAATAAATCCTGTTACTAGTCAAGATTTTTATGTAAAAAACACCAAGTGAAATCCTGGTTTTGGGTATGGAGACAGTGGGATTGAAACTAAAGAGTGAAACTGAAATCCAAACTGTCTCCTAAACAGCAGCAGAGAAAGCTTTAGATCTTTTTTTCCCCTCGTCTCTTTGATTTCCTTTGGTATAAAGCATCACAGACCCGACCTGCAGTTTGCTGATGTCACCTTACATAATCTGGGTATTGATGTTCAAACGGTTTTCCACCCGTCACCTCTCGCTGACATTTGGACCCGGCGAACGTGTGAAGTTGCCCGGGATGCAGCTTCGAGGACAAAATCTAGTCTTGAACTCGAAACGGGGGACAAGAAAAGGAAAAAGTCAGAAACTAAAAAAAGGCGATGCTGCCGGGGCAAAAAGTGGCTTTTGAGGTCCGTTTGAAAAATTTTTGATGGAGGTTTTGGGTGAAAAACGGGCAGGTGGGAGTTCAAAAGACACAAGTCTGCCAGGCAGGAGGGAGGAAAACAAGTTTTAGTGTTGCCGAGAATAATTTTTCCTCAGCCAATATCATTTTTCATAGAAATACGTCGCTCTTCCCGTTTTCAATACTGTTTCATGTATAGCAGTGATTCTCAACCTTTTTCATATCAAGGACCCTAATTTAGTCCACATTAGAGCCACAGACCCCCATTTGATGAGATTTTGTCTCTTGGACCCAAATCTGAGAATATTTTTATTGTCAGCAAATTCATCAATTTGCTGGGGACCCCCTGGAATGCCCTCAAGGACCCCTGGTGGTCCCCGGACCCCACGGTGAGAACCACTGATGTATAGAATCAGGTCCTGTGTGTTAATTAGAACTTGCTCACTAAGTTATACAATGGAACAAATGTGTAATGCAGCGTGAAGTGCAACAGATTCAGAAATCATGAAAGTATTTTGAAGGTTTGATTGGCTCACGCTCAGAGAGAGTGTACGGTGGCCAGCAGGGACAAAGTTTGAGAACACGCAAAGACCAAAGCCTGTTTAAAACCCAAGCAGCCAAACCCTCAGCTGAATGTTAAAGCTGATCCTGAAGTTCCTCTAACATCCGCTAGAGTCCGGCTGAATCCGCTAAATTGAATTATTACCTTTTAATACTTTTTAAGACCTCGCGGACATCCTGGTAACCGAGGCGATCAAATGTTGGGTTAGCGGCCGGTGTGGCAGCTGATGCTTTACCAGCAGCTGGTGCTTGTCAGGTGGTTCTATTCCCCATAAGTCACTCTGGATAACTAAACTGAATAGTGTGAACAGTGAATTGTAATCGGTTGTACCTTGTTGATGAGTTCTCCGATCATGCCGTTCCAGGAGCCGTTGGGAAGCTGAGAGCCGTACTTGCTGTCGGCCACCTGGGAGGACAGAAGAGAGGTTTAGTGGATCTGTGCCACCTGCTCAGGTCAAACCAACACACTGACGTTTATTCATCCTCCATACTGTAAACCTGCCCAGCTGTAATTCACTCTGCACCACTCTGTGCCACACGGTGTTCCATCATGCTTTTATCAATTAAGGAGCATCTCAAAGATCAGGTCTTTTCTCTCTCGGCCTGATCTCGAGAAGGTCGTCCATGCTTTTATTTCATCTCGGTTAGATTATGGTAATTCATTGTATTCAGGGCTGAGCCAAAAACCTATCTCACACCTTCAGCAGGTACAAAACGCAGCCTCTTGGCTTTTAACAAAGACTAGAAGACAAGATCCTATCAGCCCTGTTTCAGCCTCTCTTCACTGGTTACCAGTCAGTTTTAGAATTGATTTTAAGATTTTACTGATCACCTCTAAAGCTCTTCATGGTTTAGCCCCCAGCTACATTGCTGAATTGCTGCTCCCCTATGAGCCAGAGAGCAGCCTCAGATCCTCGGGCGGGGCTCTGCTGGCTGTTCCTAAGTCCCGGCTCAGGACTAAAGGGGACCAGGTTTTTGCGGTCCAGGACCCTCAGCTCTGGAACTCCCTGCCAGAGGATCTGAGGCTCGCTGAATCAGTGACATCTTTTAACTGCTCAAAACATATCTTTTTAATTTATTAATTCTAGCACACCGTTTTATTGCCAACATGTCTTATCTGTCTTATTTGTTTTATTATTATTATTGTTATTGTCTTTATTGTTGGGTTTTTTTATTCTATTCCATTTTATTTCTGTATTATTTTAATTGCCTGATTTTATTTGCCTCAGTCCTGAAATATTTTAATCCTG
Organism: Centroberyx affinis; assembly: GCF_046629955.1. NCBI lineage: Eukaryota > Metazoa > Chordata > Actinopteri > Beryciformes > Berycidae > Centroberyx > Centroberyx affinis. The sequence continues at coordinate 80,402 of NW_027282620.1, read as the reverse complement.
GTGCAACCATGTAAAGCACTTTGTAACTTTGTTTTGAAAAGTGCTGTATAAATAAAGTTAATTATTATTATTATGTCTCCCATCTCCCTGGTCACTCAGTCTACTGCTCTTACTGTACAACTGTTTTTGACATGATGTGCATTGTAAATTTCTGCATTTTATTTAGTTTATTGTAATGAAAATAAAATAAAAATAGTACAAAAGTTGTGGTGATTTAAGTTGTTTGGTGTATTTGGTGTTATGCTCCATCAGGGCTCAACATGCAAACAGCAGAGAAACCAGTCGAACCAGTCCAGTCTGACTGCAGCCATAGCTTCTTCTACCATGTGTGTGTGTGTGTGTGTGTGTGTGAACTGATCCTCAGCATGCCAGCTAACCCACCTGGTAGATCTCATATTTGAA
>NW_027282620.1:37500-75000 GCF_046629955.1 Centroberyx affinis | reverse complement strand
GGACTATTTTCTGTGCTACGGAACTACTTTCTTGAGATGGAAAACGTGTTTACAGCCGGATTATTAAGTTGTTTGAGGAAAAAGTCGGAGTTCTATGGCTGCTGGGACATTATTAGGCTGCACTGGGCAGCGGATACATGGACGAGACTTGCTGGCAAAACAAAATCATTGCTGATTTTGTTATTTTCATAGGATTTGTTTGACGGTAAGAAATGCATTAAAAAACACCGGCCTTATCCTTTAAGTAAATGTAGAAACACCTTTACTAATAATAAGGCTCATTCGATTCGTACATCATATGAAATTAGGGTGCATGGCTCTTCGCTACTATAAAAACAATTTGATATGAGATCAGGCTGATTTACAGTGTCGACAGTAGTAGCAGAAGTTTATGTTCATCGATACACTTTTTAATCGTTTTTATATTGTTTATATTGATTATGTATATTGCCTATATCCTTTCTGCACTATTTTTTTTATTTTTCTATTAGTTTTATTACCTTATTACCTTCCCTGTCGTTCTGCTACTGTACTGTACATTGCTGCTATGACACCCAAATTTCCCCTAGGGGATCAATAAATCTTATCTTATCTTATCTTATCTTATCTTATCTATCTGGGTATGTTAAATGATTGTTCAAATGTGGAAGTGACTGATGCTGTTAATGTGTAATTCAATAAAAAGTATTATTACTTTGAAATGCTGTTTGAAATCCAGGAAAACTCGGTTCCCCACAATAGAAATATTCAGGTAAATTACGAGTATAATCTCATTGGTTGAGTAGTATTGATTGGCAGGTAATGATCAATTAGTAATCACCTAGTAACACCTTAGCAACCAGCTTAAAGCTCATTTCACAAGGATATTTTTTTTAGCCTGTGCTGAAAAGGTCTCAGTTCCTCTTCAGTAACTGGATCTGCTGCAGTGGCACGAGCCCACTGTACAGCAGAGTGGTGCATTATGGGAAAACAGCCTGGCTAATATTGTCCTCATATTGAAGTGTGAACTTTAGAGCTACAAACCCACAGAAAAACAGATTATCTGTTCTACTGCTGCTGGATGGAGAGAGAGAGAGAGAGGAAGGAATGTACAGAGTAAAGAAAAGAAAGAGGGGAAGAAAGAGGGATGAAAAGAGGCAGAGGAGAAGATGAAAGAGAGAGAAAGAGAAAGAAAGAAACAACAAACAAACAAAGAAAAAACAAAGAATGCAACAGACTAAGAGAAAAAGAAAGAAAAAAGATGAAGGGAGAGAGTGAGAGAAGAGAGTGAGACAGAGAAAAAGGACAAGAAAGAAAGAGAAAGAAACAAAGGAAGAGAGAGAGGAATAAAAAGAGGCAGAAGAGATGATGATGGGAGCGAGAGAATGGAGAAAGAGAAAAGTGATAGGGAGGCAGGGAACGAGAAAGGCAGAAAGGAATAGAAGAAAAAGAAAGAAAGATAGAAAAGAACAGGAAGAGGCGGAAGAGAAGATAATGGCTTTGAATGAGAAACAGAAAGAGAAAGAAAGGAGCGAGAGAATAAAGGAGAGAGAGATAAGATGAGATGAGAGAAAGGAGGCGGAGAAGGAAAAGGGAGCGCTTGTTTAATAATCAGGGAGCTATTCTCAGAGCTGCTGTCCTTTACATGATCTCAGTCCCTGGTTTTTTTTGGGCAGGCGGGGAGGGGGGGTGGGGTGGGGAAGGGTGGGGGGGGGTTCTTCATTAACTACAAGAGCACCCCCCCTCCTTCCCACACACACACACACACACACACAGTGCATGCTGTACTGTACCTCCTATTACCACTCTGCAGATAAGTTAACACCACACACTTTTGAGTTGTGGCTCTCTTTATATTTAGTCTTTGTTCTGTTTCATTTGAACTATCGAACCACAGCCGTGGAAATGAATGTCATTAATGTCAAGTCTCAAGTCTAAATGTAGAACAGCAAGTCAAGTCAGAACAAATCAAGAGTCCAGTATCAATTTAATATCTTAAAGAAAACTAAATATCTAGGACTTTTCAATGCAATATGGTTTTAATAGGATAAAAACTTGGTAAGAGCATCATGAGTTTGATTTCTATAATCAGTTTCAACTTCAATAAATTCAATCATTCCATACAAATTCAGAAAACAGAATTTAAATTCAGTCGTCTGCTGGAACAAATCTCATCACTTTCAATCTAAGTCGTTTACACAAACACAAGATCTCAAGTAAAGACTTTAGAAACCTTTTCAAGTCATCAGAGTACAAGTCAGAGTCGAGTCCCAGGTCACCAGAACCCAAGTCAAGTCAAGTCAAGTCTCAAGTCTTGTCTTCACGCATCAAGTCAAGTCTCAAGCAATTAAAACTGTGACTCGAGTCCAAGTCATGTGACTCGAGTCCAAGTCATGTGACTCCAGTCCCCATCTCTCCCGTAGGAACACAATAAAATGATGCTGCTGTATTAAAGTCATCCCCTGTGTGTTATAGAGCTTTGTGTCCTCATAACGTAGGATAATGTCAGGTCTTGGGACTTTTTGCATGTTGTACTGTATCTTAATGGATTTTCATTTAAAGGTGCTACATGTATAATTTTTAACCATCAATCTGCAACAATGCCTTACAACAATGTCTGACTCTTCTTCATGTGTATCTCCTGTTTTTCCTGCAACTAAACTTCCCAGCAAAGGAATCATTAAGCCGGTGGTTCTGCAGGAAGGAGGCTGTGTATGCTTCACCTATTATACCTGACAATTATTAGATTATTAATCGTAGGAATAGATTTCCCAAATACCAGGCATTCCCGAGTGAATTGCCGGAGCGTGTTCAGTCTTTCTAACTGCGGCTCGTTCTGCTGACTCACCGCTCTGAGCTGTGGAAAGAGCTGGCGGATCGCATAACAAGCTACAAAGTGAGATATGCTGCAGGAATATGCTGAGGGACGTCTGCTGTTTCAGAAATAGCGGTTTGTAATTTGGACATGTTACACCACCGGTACGTCTGTTCCTTCTATCTTGTTAAATTCAGTGTTTATGTCCCTTCTTCTCTCTAAAGCAACTTTTTACAAACCTGTTTGTTAACAGTAGCTGTGCTGCAGAACTGCCACCATGGGGCTGGAAGGAGTTAGAAACAGACTAAATGAGACAGATTTAGACAGTTCAGTGTTGTTGCTGTCAGGTAAAAATGCTTATTTCAAATCTTTAGTGGAAATAACGCACATCCAGCGAGGTGCAGACATGAGGCTTTTGTAACAAATTCCACTTATTTCTTCATGAGTGGAATTCAAGTTGCAGACTCTTCTCTTTCTTTGTGTAGTGGCTATTTGTCAAAAGGATTTTCTTAAAAATAATTTTTTTACAACAAAAGGCCACTGATGCACCATTTCAGTTGGATTGTACTCAGGCAATTTAAGACGTGCACTGTCCAGGCAAGATCCACGTTTAGGTTGATTTTATTTTTATTTATTATCACCTGGCATTGACACCTGATACCTTTATCCTTAATCCTGCCATTCACCCAACAAGTGCTTGGTCTGGTGCTTAGTGCCCCTAGTGTCTACAAATTAAAATACAAACAAATGCAAAAATAACAAATAATAATACTGAAATAATCAAACTAATGAAATAGCTCCTACACTTTGAGTTTCATGTCTAATTTATTTGACCAAATGTTTTCAGCCACAGGGCCTTCGTCAGGGTGACAGAAAGAAATGCTTATTTCATCACTGATGCTGATGTTTTAACAGATTTCAAAGGCCCAAAGGTCTGGAAACTCAATATATTCAGTTAAGTGATCACATCAACTTTCAATTTAACGGGGCATTAAATCATTTGTGACTGTTATCGCCCTCTATAGGCGACTAAGGAATTGCAACAGCAGCGACCGATGTCTGGCACAGCGTACGGTGGCCTGTAATGGACAGAAATATAAAAGTCAAGCTAGCTAATTAGAGCAGAAATCCAACGTTTAGTGAAGAGCTAATAAATAACCAAGCGACCTGTGTTGCTCACAGGACCGTCCTCCATCTCTGAGCAGCTGGAAATGCAAGATGGGTCCGTTCATGCGCTTCCAAAATAGAATATGGGAAATCCAGAAATCTCAGCACTTGGTGAAGTTATTGATGAGTCATTGGTATTGATCAACAACCCTATCAACTCCCTGCAGATCCATGATGGTCATTTTATGCAATGGGGCGGGAAAAATCTGATTTAATGCACCTTTAAGTAAGAAAAAGAAAGATCTGATTTAATCTGATAGCAGTGTAGAAATCCTCCATACATGAAACCTGCATTAGTACTGCAGATAGTTAGTTAGTTAGTTAGTTAGTTTATTTTTATTTCTGTGTCATGCCAAACATCTGGCCCATCCCACATGGGATTACAGGACTCCACCATTTTACAAAACATACATCTTCCGGTGATACATATAAGAGCAAAAATAAATAAATAAATAAAATAAATCACCACATTATAAAGTACTACTATATTCTTTCAAATAACATATTTGAAATGATAGGTTTCAAATGAACAATACACTGAAACTGCTACAAACTTCCAGTTCATCTTGATAAAGAGCTTTTCTTCTCCTCTCCCAGGCTTTCTCCAGGTAACTAGCTAATCTAAATGTTTCATAAGTGAACAGCCAACTCAATCTTTGTGCATCATCCATATTTACAAAATCAATATCTGTTTTTATCTTACTAAACAAAGTATTCCAGTAAAAAGGGCAATAGAAAACAAAGTGAAACTCATTTTCTATATCAGTCAAACACATTGAACAAATCTGCTTTTCTTCTTCCAGACTGTCCAGTTTCAACTGTAAGTAGTAAAATTCCAGATCTCAGCTGGGCACATAAGGCTCTTTGCTTTTTAGATAAATGATATACAACATAATTCTCAGTACCATATTCATATTTTATCATCCTAAATACACGTAATTTGGGTTATGGTAATTTTGGTTAGATAGTACTTATTCATGATACCATAGAGCAAAATTGGCATGAATATTCTGCAACCGAGAAACCTCAAAGTGTCTCTCAGCTAACTAGCTAACGGACCTTTAGCTTCCGGCGGCTGAGAGCAGAGCTTGAATTTTCCAGCCGTTTCTTCTTCTTCTGAATGGAGGCGGTGGTAAATCAGCGGTCCGGTGGTAAAAAAAAAAACGGCTTCATCTGCTCGATTCAGCCTGGAAATGAAGAGATGAACAGGCTGCGGACCTGAATGTGTTCAGGCTGTGGAGACTCTCTTCAGTTCTTCATCGGCACATTCAGAGGCAGGAGGGACACGACTTCCTCTGGATACCGACTCGTGTCTGGACATTACAGCGCCGGCTCCTTCTTCTTCTTCTTCTTCTTCTTCTTTTTCTTCTTCTCCTCCTCCTGATTTTCAATATAAAGGACGTGCTGCTCAACATTCCCGACGGCGCTGGGAGCTCAGAATACTTTTTTGGGCGCTATAAGCTTCTCTCTGTGATGAAAGGAGGAATCTACACAAATCTTTTGAAATTGGTTTCTTGGAAATGAATGTATTGAGAGGCTTGCTCTGTATGCACAGACATAAACATTTACCAAACATTTAAAAAAAAATGGTTACTGAATCAAAAATGCTCCTATAATTTAATATAAAACACCCCTGGATGTGTTGGATGTGTTGTTTTGTGTGGATTAGTGTGGAGTTTGTTGAGTTTTAGCTGGTATGTGCTGCAGTTTGGTTGGTTATGATGATGTTTATTTTCCTCTTCCTATCTTTTTAATAGGTTTATACTATAATTATTTTATGTAGATTCATGTATTTTAACTGTGACATCAACCTGCCAAGGGACAACAGATTAAAATTATCCTGGTGGCCAAATCTGGCAGATTTACATTTGTTTTTTAAATGTTCATTGTCCCTATTAAATAAATACATCATATAAATACACACACACACACATGCAGAAACAAAGAGGAGCAAACACAGAAGCAGACACACTGCAACATGTACAGGCACTCACACACACTCACACACACACACACACACACACTCACACACACACTCACACACACACACACACACACACACACACACACACACACACACACACACACTCACACACACACACACACACACAGTAAAACACATAAAAGAAATAATAGGTTTATAATAAATTGGCTTTTTTAGGTAACAATAGAATCGGGTTAAACTGCAGAAAGCCGGTGAACTCAGGATTAATCTTCTTCAGATCCGATAATTACAGCCAATCAGAGTGAACTGTCACACACACGCACACACACACACACACACGCACGCACACACACACACACACACACACACACACACACACACACACACACACACACACACGAAGATCCACTTTCAGCCTGGAAGAAGGAAAAAAAAAAAGGATTTTTTATGAATGAATGGAGAATTTTCGGTACATTTTATCTTTCTCTCTTGTCTTCTTCACCTGCTCCCTCTCTCCTCTTCTTCACCTGCTCCCTCTCTCCTCTTCTTCACCTCCTCTTCTTCTTCTTCTTCATCTCTTCTCTCTATCATCCTCTTCTTCACCTCCTCCTCTTCACCTCCTCCCCCTCTTCTTCACCTCCTCCCTCTCCTCTTCTTCACCTCCTCCCTCTCGCTTCTTCTTTACCTCCTCCATCCCTCTTTTTCACCTCCTCCCTCCCTCTTCTTCACCTCATCCCTCTCTCCTCTTCTTCACCTCCTCATCTTCTTCACCTCCTCCCTCTCTCCTCTTCTTCACCTCCTCCCTCTCGCTTCTTCTTCACCTCCTCCCTCTCTCCTCTTCTTCTTCTCCTCCCTCTCTCCTCCCGTTCTTCTTCTCCACCTCCTCCCTCTCTCGCCCATCTCTCACAGCTCTGTCGGTCATGTGTTATTCCTCTCCTCCTCACCTCCTTCCCTTTCTTCAAATGTCAGGCCTTTATTTTATTTTTCTATTTTTCCCTCCTGTCTGGATCTGTCTCAGTAACTCTCTCTCTCTCTCTCTCTCTCTCTCTCTCTCTCTCTTCTCACCTCGCCTCCCCACCATGCTTCCCTTCTTTACACCTCCTCCTTCTCTTGTTCTTCCTCGTCTTCCTCTTCATCCTCCTCTTCAGGTGAAGGTCCAAATTAAGCTCAGAGGGAATGAGGAGGAGGAGGAGGAGAGTGTTTTTGGTACATGACACCACACACACAACTCTGGAGAGAGGACAATATGGATCTTTAAAGTGAACTCCTGATCAAAGTTTTGTAGGTAAACACACAATCACTGCAAGCAAACACACACTTGCACGCACACACACACACACACACACACACACACACACACGGCCCAAAAATGCCAAAGGGCCAAAATGTAAAGTCAGTATATAGAAAATCATGTAGCATACTACACATCATTGAGCCAGAAGTTATATAGGCGACACACACACACACACACACATACACACACACACAACCACCCACGAACACACCCACACACACACACACACACACACACACACACACACTGCACCACTCTGTTGGGTTGCTGCTCTGCTCTTTTCTCCAGATATTCTCTGATGCATTTTACTGTTGTTATGAAACCGCTTTGATGTTTCTAATCTATACAAAGCTTCGCTCTCTGGGGCCTTTTCAAAGAAAAACACACCGATATGAATGGCAATTAGTCAGTGTGTGTGTGTGTGTGTGTGTGTGTGTGTGTGTTTCCCAGCTTTTGATTCCTACCTTTTCTGTTCATCTAAAGACGATGTGTGGGTGTTGATAATGATAATTAGCGTGACTGGAGGGATTTCACAGCCGCCGTTTATATTCAATCTTCACTGAGGTCCAAACTTTAGAAAATCGGTTTTACGCTTGTTTCAATGCTTATTATTATCTACAGCTTATTCATTCTAATGTCTTTTCCACAAACAGTGCTTTATTTATGTTTTCTATGGGATGTCAAAGATTATCTATCGAGGGATAACTGTGAAAGGCTGTTAGTACATTTCCCTACATTAACAGAGCAAGAACAAAACTTTAAATTATCTTTTTTATTAAAAACCTATTATAGGAATCATTGATTTTTTTTTTTTTTTTACTGGGATTACAATTCAGAAAGCTGCTGTTCTACCCTTGAACTACTTATCTTTACTCACTGGATATGATTTTTGAATATGATATGATTTTTATTTTATGATATATTTGTAAAAATAACTTCACAAATGTGATTAATAATTGTGCAAATTTTGTAAATCCCATGGTTGGCAAAAAATATTTAATAACAATTCCTATTCTGTAAAAGGTTATTAAAGCTGCAATTATATATAATAATATTATTATTATTATGGTAACACTTTACAATAAGGATCACTAAGTTAAGGGTTAGTTAATGCTTAATAAGCATTAACTAACCCTTAATTAACAGTTAACTAATGCTGTAATTTACTAATGGTGTTCATGTTAACTAAGGTATTAATTTATACATTATTTAATAGTCATCTTTATAAACTATTAAATAATGTATTACTTAATACCTTAGTCTTTCTTTCTTCCTCAATTTCCTTATTCTGTCTTTCTCTTCCTCTCTTAATTCCTGTCTTTCACTTTGTCTCTGCCTGTCCTCTCTCTCACTTGCTCTCTCTTTATTGTCTTCCCTCTTTCCCTACTCCCGTCTCTTTCTTTCTTTCTTTCTTTCTTTCTTTCTTTCTTTCTTTCTTTCTTTCTTTCTTCTTTTTCTTTCTTGTCCTTCCTCCTTTTCCACTCATCTTTCTCTCTCTTTCTTGCTTTATTTTGCTATCTGTTCCTCTATTTCTCCCCTTCTTTCTTTCTTTCTTTCTGTTTCTTTCTGTTTCTTTCTGTTTCTTTCTGTTTCTTTCTTTCTTTCTTTCTTTCTTTCTGTTTCTCTTTCTTTCTTTCTTTCTTTCTTTCTTCTCTGAGTCTAATCAGGAAAGGAGGTGCTTCTCTCTCCCTGTTGTTGATGCTTCATTCATTCTTCTGCTTCTTCTTCATCTCCACTGCAGAGAGAGACAGAGAGAGAGAGAGAGAGAGAGAGAGAGAGAGAGAGAGATTGATTGACAGCTGGGCAGCAGCAGAGCAGCAGCTTGCAGGTCGGTTTGAGGCCGACCACAGCGATCAAAAGAACGACAGAACGACAGGGAGGAAAGAACCGGAAAAAAACCCCCACACAAACAAACAAACAAACAAACACTGCTGCTCCGTCCTTCAGCTCCATCTGTGGCAGATCTGACTCTCATGGATCAGCCAGCAGACGTTTTACTGACGTTTTCCTCATTTAGCTGCTGCTGTTATGCAGAGTGATTCACACTGAGAAGCTCCTCAGGCTATGAATCCAGAAAGCCTCCTGTCTGAGCGAGGGACTGAAGCACTGGACTGTTTCCAGGCTTCTACACTGAACACAAATATTAATGCAACATGTACAGTTTTGGTCCCATGTTTCATGAGTTAAAATATCCCAATAATCTTCCATGAAAAGCTTATTTATCTCAAATTACGTGAATTACGCCCCAAAGCTATGGAACACACTACCTATAGATATCAGGGAAGCCAGCTCACTAAATATTTTTAAAAGAAAGCTAAAAGCTTATCTCTTCACTTTAGCCTTTAACTAGCTCTGACTTTCCTGATACAGGCCTGAAACTGAAATGGGCATTCTTAGTGAAATGGAATGGAATGGATTCATATTGTCTATTTGTATCTATGATTGACACTGCAAAGGCAGAGCCGCCATCAGTTCACTGCTGTTTTAAATTGTAGAAATATCTCAGATGTCAAAATGTCCCTCCTTGACTTTTCCTAGAAGACACAGGAGAGAGAGAGAGAGAGAGAAAAGAGAGAGAGAGAGAGAGTCAGTTTATTCAGTCTGCAGGTTAGGAGCCAAGGAACTCACAATCTGGATAATAATAATAATAATAATAAACTTTATTTGTATAGCACCTTTCATACAAGAAATGCAGCTACAACAAAGTGCTTTACAACAAAGAAATTCCATGCACCAAGTGCTTCACATAAAACCTGATAATAATAGTGAAAATAAGATAAAGATGAGAATAGAATACATAGAATGCATCGTCACATGAAAATAGACATAGAATGAGCATAAAAACAGGGATAGAATGCCATAATTAATGTAAAATAAGATGGAGAATAAAACCCACTTGATAATAATAGTAAAAATAAGATAAAAATGAGGAATGCATAACATAAGATGGAAAATAAAACCCACTGAATAATAATAATAAAAATAAAGTTAAAAAATAGAGTACATAGAATGCATAAGATCAAGTAAAATACAACATTTTAAAAGAAGTGCAGCAGTGCAGGATGATTATACAGAGTTTTATAGTGTTGAACATTCATGATTATGTTAATACAGATAGAATATAATAAAGCTACTGGTCTAAAAGTATAAGGTCATTTGAACAAGACTGAACAACCGATGATATTATAGTTGCAGCACCTTAAGGAGATGTGTAATAAGAGGGGAGGTTTAGAGAAAAGTCCCTTCCTGGTGCAGACTGGTGTCCTTTAGTCTCCCTGTGATGTTATCTGTCACCTTCAGAGAAATGTGACAGGTGAAAAAACAAGTTTTTCCAGACCAGGAAGTATAAGTGTTCTTTTTCATGTGAAGCAGAGAGGAAGAACAGTAAAGCCAGGAAGTAGAAGGAGCGGTCGGTGATGTCACACAGATGTAGATATCGAGCCGCAGTGAAAAAAACAAAAAAAGATCTGGTTTGTTATCTGGAGCTTTGGATGTGAAGGTCAAGAGTTTCTGCTTCTACATGAGGAATCCAACATGTACACTTTTCTAAATGATTGTTAGAGAAATGATTGCAAAAGAAATTAAAACAACTAATAATTGTACTTTTTAAGGGACAGTAGCTGACTTAAGTCCTTGTTTTACAAAATCACAACACTTTTACAGCCTGGTTCCTTTTACATTACCTGGTACATTTTAGAGATATTAAATGATTAATTTTGTCATGAATGGAACTTGTTTTGTCATTGGACTTTTCAGTTACACAATAACCATTCACAATAACTATGGAGTTGAAGTACAGACTCTCAGCTTTAAGTTAAGGATATTTTTAGACATATCAGGCTAACAGTTAAATCATCACAGACATTTTTGTACTTTGCCCCCCTATTTTCAGTGTGCCAGAAGTATTTTGACAGGTTAATATAATATTTAGCAGAATTGTCCCTTTAGTATATAGTCAAACGTACAAGTCCAAATAGCGGCAACATCAGACTCTAACACACTAAATTATGCAACTGTACAAATACTCAGAGGTGGAAAGAGTACTAGAATGTCCTACTCCAGTAGAAGTACTGTTACTTTACTGATATTTTACTTCAGTAGAAGTAAAAGTACTGGTGTAAAAATCTCCTTCAGTAAAAGTACAAAGTGTCTGATTTAAAACGTCCTCAAAGTAAAAGTTCCTGAGTTCCTCTTTAGAACAGAGAACGTTGTCAGCTGTGATCTTTTCCATGTGATTCTATATAAAAGGAGAGAGGACAGAGTTCAGACTGGATTCTTTTCACTGGAAACATTAGAAACGACAAAATAAAGTGCAGAAACAAAGTAAAGTCAGATTCCTCTTCTCACTGTGAATGGATCCACAGTTTGTCAGTTTACAGTTGATCCAGTTTCTGTTGCTGATGGAGAGACACACGATCTGTTCTGTGATGGATGGGATTTAAAATGGACTGAAGGACAAAACTGCAACTTTTATTTTGTTTAACCTTTATTTAACCAGGAAGTCCCTTAAGATTGAAATCTCTTTTCTGAGGGAGACCTGGCCAAGACAGCACACCAGTTACAGTTTAAATAGAAATAAAACACAACAGACAGGGAATAAAAACACCAAACACACAAGGAAGAGACTATATCCAGCTCAGTTAAGGCAGCTGTATTTCTCTCTTTTAACATGGCCAACTAGTCCCTCCAAGGGGGACTAGTTTATTTATATGTAGTATGCTCTGCAGATTATTCCAAGTCCAGGGAGCAAAGTAGGAGAAGGCTTTTTTCCCCCAGCTCAGTGACTGACTGGTTACTGCAAACCTTTAAAGCATCTGAGTCTGAGTGTGGAAAGCAGTGACTTCCGTATAGTTTTCTTACAGATGTGAAGCAGGATAACAGGAGAGAGCTAAACAACCTCCTGATAGAAGAAATAGAAATTTTCTATAGAATAGAAATACAAGCATAACAAAACCTCCTCAGTTCTCCTCTGCCCCCCCCCTCTCTCTCTGATATACATCCTGTGTGTACAAGCATACATTTTTAATGTATTTGTGTGTTTTATGGTTTTGTTCTTGCTTGTTATGGAGACAGAGGGTTTAACAGGCTCCGGGGACAAGCTCTCCTCCACAGCCTGAATATAACAAGTCAGCTTGGACCAGTGTGGCTCTCGCTGATTTAGCTAAAAATCAGATGTGATAGACGTCTGATGTGATGATGATGTAGTTTGTTTGATTACATATTTATTGTATAATTAATCAGAATACACTGGGTGTTACATGATGGTCTAAATGCTGTTTCAGAGGCTTTTCCACTCTGACAGGAAGAAAATTCTGGGGGAATATTTGGCATTTATTTGGGAAATTTTGGGCATAAAAAAGGTCAAATTTAATACCAATGGATGGAGACTGGTGGATTTTTGAAGTTTAGGAGATGGCCAACAAGTCGCCAATTGAAGGGGTTCAGTATAATATTTATATTTCTTGCATGGTTTTGAAAATCAAACCACTGCTTTGTACAGAAAGTGGAGGGACATTAAGTAAGAGATATGGGGCCGTTGGGTTAGTGAAACAACACCAGATGCTTTCCCCCCCCTCTGCTCCTCTTTCAAAATAAAAGCGCTCTGTGGAGAACGACACAACAGAGACACAACGCTCTCGCCTGGGTCCAGACCTTTGACTCTGCCCACTCCACCGAGTCGACTGATTCTGGTCTGGCATGGTGACATGAAACAGCGGTTTCTCGGTTGAAAAATGATCGGTCCAATGAGCGCCGGGGGGGGGGGGGGGGGGGAGACTAACGATTAGCCAATCAGAGCCTGGGGCGGGACTAACGCTGTTGTCAAGCTGTTGTCAAGTAATAACAACAATGGCGACCGCTATAGACAAGATAGATGCTGCCATCCAGGCTGTTCTGAATCCATTAAAAGTCGTCGTACTTTGTTTTTACTTGGCTCCGTGTCGTCAAAGATGCTCTATACTTTCTGAACCGTCTCTGGTGTTGCCATGGCTACGCATCAGCGTCGACTTAAAATGACGTTAGATTCATTAGATACGTCGGTCTCTAGTGATCGGTTAGGGAAAATCGAATCCCCCTCCCCCCACGGAAATCGGTTAGAGTGGAGGCAATGTCAGACTGAAGATGGAGATGGAGTGGAAGGAGAGATCAGGCAAACACAACGCCACACATTTAGTGGGATTTGAGGATAAAGCAGCGCAATTACTGCAAGTTATCTGACAAACTCTTAATTTATAAAAAAAAAAACAGAAGAAGAAGAGTGATCTGGCCCTTTTCAGCTGCAGAGGACCCACTGGAGGTTCTGCTGCTGCTGATCACAGCAGGAACAGGGGGACGAGCTTTAAGTGACACACACACACTCACACACACACACACACACACACACACACAGCACTACAGCTCTCTCACACACACACACACACACACACACACACACACACACACACACACAGCACTACAGCTCTCTCTCTCACACACACACACACACACACACACACACACACACACACACACACACACACACAGCACTACAGCTCTCTCTCTCTCTCACACACACACACACACAGCACTACAGCTCTCTCTCTCTCACACACACACACACACACAGCACTACAGCTCTCTCTCTCTCACACACACACACACACACACACACACACACACACACACAGCACTACAGCTCTCTCTCTCTCACACACACACACACACACAGCACTACAGCTCTCTCTCTCTCACACACACACACACACACACACACACACACACACACACAGCACTACAGCTCTCTCTCTCACACACACACACACACACACACACACACACACACACACACACAGCACTACAGCTCTCTCTCTCTCTCACACACACACACACACACAGCACTACAGCTCTCTCTCTCTCTCACACACACACACACACACACACACAGCACTACAGCTCTCTCTCTCTCTCACACACACACACACACACACACACACACACAGCACTACAGCTCTCTCTCTCACACACACACACAGCACTACAGCTCTCTCTCACACACACACACACACACACACACACACACACACACACACAGCACTACAGCTCTCTCTCTCACACACACACACACACACACACACACACACAGCACTACAGCTCTCACACACACACACACACACACACACAGCCCTATAGCTCTCAATTCAAATTCAAATTCAAACTTAACAGGCGCTGGGGACTCTCTCTCTCTCTCTCTCCCTCTCTCACACACACACACACACACACACACACAGCACTACAGCTCTCTCTCTCTCTCTCTCTCTCTCTCACACACACACAGAGCCCTACAGCGGTCTCTCTCTCTCTCTCTCTCTCTCTCTCTCACACACACACACACACAGCACTACAGCTCTCTCTCTCTCTCTCTCTCTCTCACACACACACACACACACAGCACTACAGCTCTCTCTCTCTCTCTCTCACACACACACACACACACACAGCCCTACAGCTCTCTCTCTCTCTCTCTCTCTCTCATACACACACACACACACACGCACACACACACACACACACACATACACACAGCCCTACAGCTCACACACTCTCTCTCTCTCTCTCACACACACACACGTACACACACACACACCCAGTGAGCAAAGCAGTCTCTCCTCACTTGTTCTCAGTCAGTAGAAAGTGTGATGAAGCTCGTTCAGTTAAAGGCAAAAAAACGTTTATGTGAAAACAATGTTGTGTGAACCAGATGGAGAATGAAACTCACATTCATGAGACAGGAGCCCCTCCTCCCCCCCTGCCTGATGTCAGTGACCATCGGAGATGTTTGATTGGCCGATGTGATGATGTGTAAATGTTGGACATCAACATCTCTAGTATGATAGTGATGGTTCAATTCCCTGTGTAGCTCAATGGGTCGAGCAAGGCACTGACACTGCCAGAGTGAGGGGTTCAACTCCCACTGGGTTAGAGTTAGAGTTAGAGTTAGAGTTAGAGTTAGAGTTAGAGTTAGGGTTAGGGTTAGAGTTAGAGTTAGAGTTAGAGTAAGGGTTAGGGTTAGATTTAGAGTTAGGGTTAGGGTTAGAGTTAGAGTTAGAGTTAGGGTTAGGGCTGCTCATATTATAATGTATAGAGTCATGTATCTTAAGATGTTCTGGATAAAA
This sequence comes from Centroberyx affinis, assembly GCF_046629955.1. Taxonomy (NCBI): domain Eukaryota; kingdom Metazoa; phylum Chordata; class Actinopteri; order Beryciformes; family Berycidae; genus Centroberyx; species Centroberyx affinis. The sequence goes on along the minus strand of NW_027282620.1, from coordinate 59,650 downwards.
CTGGTCACCCATAGGGCTGGGTATCGGTACTCGATACCTTTAAAGTATCGACCGAAATAACCCAGTACCAAGTACTATCGAAGCTTCTCCAGTCAAACGATACCTGCATTCGATACTTTTTGTACACAGATCTAGAAAAAAATGACTATTTGTACGGTTTTGCTCGCAGCCAATCACCGCAAGCGTTCTTTGATTTAACGCGACGTGTGATTGGCCCACTGCCGCAGCAGCTACAGCCCATACAGTCTGTGGTGGTGAAGTCGAGTGCGGTGTGTGTGTGACGGAGTTGGCAGTTCAGTGTGCTGAGATGACACCAAAACATAAAAAAAAAAAAGGTATCGAATGAAGTACTCTATTGGTATTGGTATCACTTTAAGGGTACTGGTATCGTAATTTTTTAAACAATACCCAGGGTTCAGAGATTGCCCATGTTGAACCTCTATGGATTTTGTTCTGGTCTTATTCTAATGGGATGACTATAAAGCAGGCTGCTGTGTGTTCAGTCAGCCTTCATGGGGGAATAATAAATATTAAAGCTGTACAACGCAAGATTTTTATGCAAAAATCCATCTGTCTTTTCAGCCTCAATCACAAACTGTGGCTCCAACAGAGAAGCGATTCCCATCCTTTGTAACTGAGACTCTGTAGATTCTCCCTGTTTGCCCAGATGAAGCTCTGCTGTCAGGTCTGGTCTCTCCTCTAACCCTAACCCTCCACAGGAAGAGATGAATCCAGACTTGAGAGTGAAATCCAGACTGTCTCCTAAACAGCAGGGAGCAGCTTCTCCTCTCTCGTCTCTTTGGTTTCTTTGGTATAAAGCATCACAGACCGGCCGCTTGGTGAACATGAGCTGCTGTGTGACGTTCACTGACCTCACTGTGCACAGGAATTCTGGGTAGTGAAGTTCAGAACTGTTATAGGGCTGCAACTAACGATTATTTTCATTGTTGATTAATCTGTCGATTATTTTCTCGATTAATCGATTAGTTGTTTGGTCTATAAAATGTCAGAAAATGGTGAAAAATGTGGATCAGTGTTTCCCAAAGCCCAAGATGACGTCCTCAAATGTCTTGTTTTGTCCACAACCCAAAGATATTCAGTTTACTGTCATAGAGGAGTAAAGAAACCAGAAAATATTCACATTTAAGAAGCTGGAATCAGAGAATTTTGACTTATTTTTCGTAAAAAATTACTCAAACCGATTAATTATCAAAATAGTTGGCGATTAATTTAATAATCGATTAATCGTTGCAGCTCTAAACGGTTACCTCTCGCTGTCATTTGGGCCCACAAACATGCAGATGGGCCTAGTTCATCTTTAAGAAATTTCAAGAAATATTAAGACATATGAACAGTATTAATTCTATTCTATTCTATTCTATTCTATTCTATTCACTGGGGTTAATGTAAACCATGCAGCTGAACTACTGAACTGTCTCTTTACAGTCAGCTGACTGAGACTGTTTCCCCTCAGGGAGTTGAGGCTGACTGGCTAACCACACACTCACAATGCAATTCCTTCCTGGTTCTCCACCAATGACAACAGATCAATGGGCTCGACCCCGCCCCCCGACCCCCGAGGGCTTGGTCAATACCATCACTGATAGATGCTGTGTCTGATAGATGCTGTGTGTGTGTGTGTGTGTGTGTGTGTGTGTGTGTGTGTGTGTGCGTGTGCGTGTGCGTGAGAGAGAGAACGAAGAGATCTAACGGAACCCAAATGTCCCCACAAATATTTTATTTTATATATATTTTCTGGACCTCATTAAGATCAGATGAAACTTTATTGATCCCTGCAGGGAAATTAGTTTGTTGCAATAGCAAAAGTAAAAGGATACAGCAGAAATAAAAATAAAATAGACTATAAGCAAATAAACAGAAAATAATATAGGCAATAAAAACAACACTAATAGTAGTAGATAATAGATTAAGCATTTGTTTATTGGGATTTTTGATGAAAATTAAATCAAGGATACAATGTAAAAGTTTCCCCTTCCCTCTCCCCCAAACAACTCATCCAGGAAAGAAAAACAAACAAAAGAAAAACAGGAGTAACAGCTATGGTAATGAGATAAAAGATACAGTGCATTTCCATTTAGACATATAAAGTACAGCGAATGTGCAGACAATAGAGCAGTAACAACCAGAGGAGTGTCATACAAAAGTAGAGCATAGCATAAGAATAATAGATATTTTCAATACAAATGTACATACTATAGTATCAAACGCCTATATACTGTAGGACTAGCCAGGAGAGGATTCATGAAGAGCTTCAGATCTTCGCTTTCAAGAAGACGTAGAAAAAGGCCCCAAATTTTGTAGAATTCACAGAGCTTACGTTTGAGACTCTGTGTTAGTTTTTCCAGTGCAAGACAGGATGATAGTTCTTTAAGCCAGTGGCTGATGTGAGGGCATGACACATTCTTCCAGTAGATCGCGATCAGACGTTTTGTGTGAATTAAGCAGAGAGCAAGTGTGCTTTTACTTTACTGGGTGAATAAAGTGAGTCTGATTCTCATTTTATTGTCAGAACAGTAGAGTGAGGTTATGGTCAGGCTTGAGATCAGTTACAATACAACAACACAATGTTATACTGTATGTGTGTGTGTGTGTGTGTGTGTGTGTGTGTGTGACCCACCCGGCCCTCGAGCCACCTCTTAGCTCCTCTCTGAGTGAATTAAGAGTCTTATGATCTTCTGTCTAAATATACCTCATTTAGCCACGGGGCAGGCAGCAAACAGACGGCGACTCGGCTGTTTTACATCAAGACTTTCCACTTAAAGCTGCTCTGCACAGTCTGTTACACACACACACACACACACACACACACACACACCGTCCCATAAGTCTGAACCTCAAAGTGAGGCTGCCGCAGAGAAGAGCTCACCAACATTAGGGTCTTTGTCAATATGTGTTCCTGTGTGTTCCTGTATGGCAAGCCAAATGGGTCAAAACCATAGACTGTAAAACAGATGGAGTAGTGAGTGTGACGTCACCCACAGGTTCCTGAAGGGCCGTTTTGAAGCCAGAAGTTGGGGTTCACGAGCACCGCCATGTTGACATTTTTTGGAGCCGGAGCAGCCAGAGCGAGGCCGAGGGTTTTACAACTTTTGTATCCTGTCAATGATGCATTTATTTTGAAAATGGCCATATGGACACATATTAGAAGAAGTGAAATTAGCTACTGAGACCAAAACCTCTTGTCGAAAAAATGTATTGACTTTATATTTTGAGTGAGAAGTTGAGCTGTGGTCCCATAGACATGAATGGAGTTGAGAATCATAGTTTCTCTGTTATCTCTCTACCTACAACACAGATAGTCATGGAATTCTGGACTAAATCATTTCTAACAATAAAAATATTCTCAGATTTGGGTCCGAGAGACAAAATCTCATTAAATGGGGGTCTGTGGCTCTAATGTGGACTAAGTTGATATGAAACAGGGTGAGAATCACTGCTCTACAGTACAGAGCCGGTGAAACAGCTGGGAAATGAACAGCTGTGTGTCTTCATTAATCACAAGGTCACAAGTATGGACTCGGCGGTCTTGGATTTGATAATCAGCTCAGATCTTTTCCTCTCTGGTCTCTTTGGTGTAAAGCATCCCAGACCGGTGAGACGCTCACTGACCTCACTGCACAGATATCTGGATAACACACTTTGGAGCAAAAATGCTTCATATGCCTCAGATAGATAGATAGATAGACAGATAGATAGAGAGATAGATAGATAGATAGATAGATAGATAGATAGACAGACAGACAGACAGACAGATAGACCGATAGATGGATAGATAATTTATTTATCACAGGAAAATTAACAGTAGCAACATACTTGAGACTTAAACATTATTATGAAGCTAAAACTAAAAAATAAAGCTGTTATATAAAGAACAGTTCTACTAACCAAATCTGTTCAAGTTCTAGTCAACAGTAACTCAAAAAATTGAATAAACAATAGAAATTTAGAAATGTATTTTCCCAATGGGAAATTCAATTGTAATAGTAACAACAAACTTGGGACACAATAAAAAGAAAAAAAAAAAGGAAACGCATAACAAGATGCTGTAATAAGCTGCGGAAATCCCCCTGTACAATCACCTGACCTATTAACCCCCCCCCCACACACACACACACACGCACACACACACACACACACACACACACACACACACACAACACACACACACACACCCCTCGGTGTAATACATCACCACAGCACAGCAAGCAATACACATCAGAAGATCCTACATGTTCTCCCCCAGCTCCCACAACTCCTGATCTCTCATGAGAAATATAACACATCATGTGGCTTCTCCTCTCATCTCTATAGGCACATACACACACACACACACACACACACACACACACACACACACACACACATACACACACACACACACACACACCAGGGTAAGACATTTTCTTTTTTCTTTTCGGAGGACATTTTTGCCGCTTTGATCTGATTTTTTTGGGGGGTATTTTGGTCCTTCTCATGCACATTTTAATGCCCTGTGAAATAACACATTAATATTGCATAATGGTAAATAAGCACTAAGATTTGTTTTATTATAGCCTAAATCATAATCTACCACACGTCCCACTAGTCTCTCCCACTGCTGGAAACTGGCATCAGGCCTGAAAGAACATCAGCCAACTGCAGTCTCTAGGAACCACCTTAAAACCCCCTTACATTTACATCAATTCACCCCTTAATTCATGAAAAAACCCTTAAAATGAGTTAAGGGAGGAGACCTCAGCAAAACCTCCTTAAACACCCCTTAATTTTTGACTGCTAACTTTCTAATTTAATGAAAAATTCACAGTAACTCATTAATAACTCAATAACCTGTAAACCTGCACAAAAGGCATGAAAAATCCCTTAATTACTAGAGTCTAGAAATTGATTATTATTAATGGATGATTAATGTTTATGTAATGGTGAAATTAAGGACATTTCAGGGATTCAATTAAGGGGTTTGGTTTCATAGTGAAGCTAGCAGCCATATTGGTTTGAAGCATAAACGTTGCCATGGTTACAGACGTTATTTACAGCCGTCCTGAGAAGTGACTCCCTTTACCCTGTACATGCACAGTGTAGACAGTGAACCAGACAGAATGGCTCACTGTCATTCCCTCTCTCTAACCCGTTCACAGCTGCAGTAATAACCATAAAGATAACTGTAGATCTCTGTGGTCCGCTCCTCAGCAGACAAAGCTGAATGCTCCGCCCCCTTCTTCTTTAAACCAACTTTGATTGGTTTAAAATGCTTTATACCATGGTCTGGGTGAATTAAGCAATATTACACGAGAGGGTGTGCGTTACCGTCATTATTGGCACGACAGTGATGCGGTCAGGACCGAGGCGCTTGCGCCGAGGTCCGTAAGCATCACTGAAGTAAAGCACACCCTCGAGTGTAATATTGCGATTATACAACAGTTACCAACAAAATAAAAGATATAAACAAAATGTATTCATATTGTGGGGCAATTCGCTCTCAAAATAAAAAACTTTTTGCTAGTGTTATCTCAGTTTCCCTGGAAATACATGGGGTCTGACTAATAACTGGAAAACAATCAGTCACGCCAGTAGACTCCTATGTAATGGAACCTAGTTTACTACTCCAGCAAGTAGGCGGAGCCTTAGTAACGACCTGCAACAAAGACGATTTCTAGTCCCTGTTGAGTCAGCCAGCCAACTTGAGCTAATGCTTTCTAGAGATCGCGGGATTTCCCAAACTGAATAAATACCACACATATAAACACAAAACTGCCTTGCTAGCTCAATCTTGTTGTAACTAAGATATCTGCTGAAAAAAATATTTTTTCCATGGACAGATTTAGCTACTACGTCCGTGAACTTCACATGTATTTTTAAGCTAGTAGCGCCGTGTCACCGACTCACCAGCACAGCTGATGGATGGCAGAGCGTCTGGTAACATCAAGGCTGAACAGAGTTAACGTAGCGTTATATTTAAATATATTGTATGATAATATGGCGGAGTAATATTTAGTGATGAGCACGGCTAGGTGTGCTGTCATGCTGATTTGAGCACGTTCTAAATGTCTAGTTGACCAATCAGATCGCTTGGTCGGAACTACCTGTTGTATAATACTGGATTCTGATTGGCTGCAGGGTGTCCATTAATTCCAGTGAAACTGTCTGTTCACCGTTCTAAATTAATGCGCTGGCTACGTAGTATCAGCCTGTATCTAAAATGAGTAACCATAGCAACAGGGACGCAGTCAAAGCCTCCGTTTACAATTTGTATGTTTGTGAAAATCTTGATATTGATTTGGGGACAATGACATGGCTGGATAGCTAGCTAGTCTTGTTGTTAAACATACTGTCAAATTATATTTACTGTTTGTTATTGACTTTGAATGTTGCTAGCATAACGTTAGCTTTCTGGCTCATAGCTGAGCCAAAGGGTTCTATGAGCTGAGCGGACTAGAAATATCTCTGCTGCCAAGTCCTATCTAAGGTTCGTCCTATTCATGTGACACAACTTTCTTACTGACTGCTATAAGCACTGATTGGGAGGCTTGGGGGAAAACTCATAGTTAATGGAGCATACTTGTAGAATATAATATTGTGCTAATAATTGGTTTGTATTGACTAATGACGAACCAACACTCTACTAATATGCATGTTAATAAGCAATGTGTGTGTTCCGTAATCTAAAGCGTAACCAAAACTTTTTATAGTTATCTTTACAGTGTTGGTTCTAGATGTGAAGCCTTTTCATCCACCCATACTAAACATGTTTACACTCATGTTACTGTGAGGCACTGTGAGGATAAAAGTGTCCACCAAGTATCATTTCTTCGCTGTCAGGTGAAAACCTTGAATCTCTAAAAAAAGTCGACTTTTCAGGAACATAAGAGAAGCAGCCGTGTTTTTAGCTTGATAGACCGATTGTGTGAGTTTATCCAGAGGGGATTTGAAAAGGTTTCATCAGGTGAAGAAGTCAGAGGATATTCTCAACCCACAGAGGAGGCAGGTGATCCTTCAGCTGAAGTTGAACATCACTAAATTTAGAGTAACAAGGTTTCTACATGACAGCAGTTAGTATGTTTGAGCTCACTGCACTTTCTACTCCACACACATAACTCTCACTGCTTTCTCACACACACACACACACACACACACACACACACACACACACACACTTTCCCACCCGCATTTGCACACACATACACTCACTTACATGAAAAGAAAGACTCTCTCTCTCTCTCTCTCTCTCTCTCTCTCTCTCTCTCTCTCACACACACACACACACACACACACACACACACACACACACACACACATACACATACACACACACACCACACACACACACGCAAAGAAAAGCAGATATTATTCACAGCGTTATCGGAGCTCCCAGCCTTCTTTCCCAGAAAGTCACGATGGTCACGCTGACCCCCTGATTCCCACTCCCATAATTCAATGGTCCAACTTCAGAGGGGCTGCCTGATGTGGTCGAGCATCACACACACACACACACACACACACACACACACACACACACACACACACACCAACATATCTCTGACTCCTTTCCAGTTCTGAATATCTTGACTTTTTAAGCTTTTCCTTGGCTGCTTGCTGTTTTCCTTATAAGCAGCGGTGGAAAAAGTCCTCAAATCCTTTACTTCAGTAAAAGCAGCAAATTAAAAGTAAAAGTTCTGCTTTCAAAAATGTACTTAAGTAAAAGTGTGCTTATCAGTAAAATGTACTGAAGTATCAAAGTAAAAGTCGTCATTCTGTCAGAGAGTTAAATTATTGAAGCATGAACCTGTCAGAAGTATTTTAATATTGTCGGTCTAACTGCTCCATATACTGTTGGGGAGTTTAAACTCTAACAATGCAACATATTTTATGAGCTTATCGTATGTTTTGCGTGTAAAACCTTATTCTGCAAAGTAACTAGGTACTCCAGCTGGCAGATACATGCAGTGGAGGAAAAAGAACAAGATTTCCCTCTGAGATGTAGAGGAGGAAAATAGAAAGTCAATGACTCAAGTCAGTGTTTGTCGTTATATTTTATTATTCATAGGACATGCTCTTTGTCACAATCCTCTTATGATTGCTGCATTTTCCACAGATGTCTGAAACATGAACTTGAGCTCGCTCCAGAAGACTCAGACTGCTGGTTGTTGTTGTTGTTGTTTACTCTCAGGCCGATCCGCCTGCTGCTGCTGCTACACCCAGACCAATCTCTGAACCCATCGTCTATCGGTCTGACGACGATTAGACTCTGGGGGGCGACGGCCAATATTTGGGGGTTTCCGGTGTAGCCAGCGGACATCCGGGCCAAGACTTCCTCTTCCGTGCACCGGTCATTGTTTACAGTCCGATTAGCAACTTGAGACGTGAGAATGGAGTCGGAGTTGAGAGACGACGTCTCATATGCAGATATCTGTTTATAGAGATTAGCCGAAATGTCGTCCGGACCTAAAACACCTACAAAAAGTATTGATGTTTGTGTTTTGTGTGGAGAAACGTTCGACTACATGCAAATTTAACGAGAGTGATTAATTGTGAGGTGACTTGATGAATTCAAAGGCAATTTGATTAAATAAGTATTAATGTAAGATTTTTGGCCGGGCAAGGCGGTATCTCTCAACTAACTAATCTAACTGACGACTCCAAAGTGATGTCATCATTCTGATTAGTGACAGGTCTAAATTTACGCCAATCACAAATAGCCTGTATGACTCATATTTTATTTAGTTTAACGATATATTTATTTTTGGATTGGACTTAGCATTTAAATATCATACAGTATATCATAGCATTAAAAACAAATCACTTGAAATGAATGAATGAATGAAATGTGCTATAGAAATAAACTTGCCTTGCCTATTATTATTATGATAATAATAATAAGCTTTATTTATATAGCACTTTTCAAAACACAGTTACAAAGTGCTTCACAGTCAAAATAAAAGAAAGTCCAAAGAAAATAAACGAGAAAAAGTAAAATAACAACAATAAGATGGAACAATAAAAGGCAAAACCAGAATAAAAAAAGATTGTATTGAGCAGACTGTTTCCTTTTTCTGTTCATGAATATTTTCATGTCTTGTTCTTGTTGCCAAACTCTACTGTGCCAAACTGTATAATTTAATTCACTGTATGCAAACTGTATTCATCCATTACTGTGGCTGGTTTGGCTGCCCAGGAGCACGACAGACAAGTTGTTTTTGATGAATGTTCTCACCCAGGAGCACAAATGACGATAAAAGTACAACTGAAATTTATGTAGGAAATGATTAAATATCAAACGGCATATCTATTAGACTCAAAGGTCTTTCGACTCGACGGCAGAGAAGCAAACTCTGTGTGCGATCAGCAGATAATTGCAGGCCTCCGGCGCTGATAAATCGCCTCTGCTGCCAATTTCCACTATTCCACTTTTCCCTCCGTGTGTTTTACACTCCAGCCTCGGAAAAACCCACAGATGCAAATCGAATGAGGCAAAGCAGCAAAATCCTGAATGACCCATATTTTCAAATACAAACGCCCTGTGTGCTGTGTCAGCAAATCAGAAAATCATGTTTGTATCAGCTGTTTGATTTGCCATGGTGCAGATCTTTAGTCGACCTGTGCTGAAATGTCAAGTTTATTTATATAGCACAATTCGTACACAGGGCAACTCAAAGTGCTTTACATGATTAAAAGAGAGAAATAAAAACAGAGATGGATAAGAAAAAAAGTAAATAAGTAAAAGTAAGAAAATTAAAAACAAGAAAAAAGAGTTTCTGAACACTGAAAGTTAGAGTAAGGGCAACATTATAAAATCAGTAAGAGTGTTACAGTATAAAAATCTAAGTTCTGTCGATACAAGTAAATACAAACATAAACCACACGCACATATTTACATATTTATACTTGGAGTTAAAGATCTGCAGCAGGCCAAACAGAAGTTGCCAATACGTTTGGTGCAATAAGTTCGTTTTTTACAGCCCCATAGCACAAAATGACCATAATATATCTGCGGGGGGCTGATAGGGTTGTTGATCAATACTGCTGACTCAGTGATTACTTCACCAGGGTGATCATTACAGAAACTTTGTATCTATGAAATCCTATCCCATCTCAGTTTAGGGGAATATTTAAGATTTCTGCCATTACAGAACAAGGTTTCCTAACTGCGATTAGGATTTTGAGCATATATCTTTACTCCAAATAGGCATTTAGTTAGTACAGAAGTGTCCTAATTTAAGAAAATCCTAATAGAGGAATCATAAATTATGACAGTACAGAACCTGTCTCAAATTAAAAATATTCCATTATGTGGTATTACGGTTAAATATCTGCTGCACAATTCATATTAGACATCGAAGAGAGAGAGGAATTATTTCCTAAGTGAAGTGGAGATGGGACATTAAAGACGAGATAAGATCTGACCGTGAGTTGAGGACTTGCTTCTGTAATGGCAAAATAAGATTTTTCCCTTTTTTTTTTGACATTTAAGACAGGATAGGACAAACACTTGGGATTTTTTTCTGTAATGAGGCTCCAGGTTCTGAACTCTCTGCCTTTCAAAACTCACTTTCCACACGGTGCTTCTCATTTCAGCTACGAAGGCTGAAAAAAAAAATCTCGTTCTCAAGCCCAAAAAGCAAAATACCAAAGCAGTTTTATTATTCCAGTATTGAGCATGGTGATATATTATCTCTTCACTAGACGTTTCTGGTGGATCTCTGCTCTAATTAGCTAGTAACTCCTCTACAATAAAGTCAAAATGTGACTTTATTGTTTGTGTCAATCACAGGCGGCTGTCAGCTGTCCGTGTTGTTGCAGCTCCTTGGTGATTGAGGTCGATAAAAATTATAGATCACTTAATGTTCCTTTAAAATTGACTTGGTGCATAGAGGAAATATCACTTCAAACAATTAAATAAACATCAAAATGAGAGGTGGGGGGGGGGTTACACCAGCCATCAACTAAATTCTATTAGATTTTACTGCAGCTATTTATGTGCTCTATTAACCACCTTGGCAGGAAACTTACATCATTCAGGAGTACATATATTCTAAAACTCAATTTAACTTATAAAGCAATGGGACTAACACACATGTACACAAGCTCTGGCCCCATTTGTATTCGTTCTATCTCTTGTTTTTTAGTATTATTGTTTTATTTGTTTTCATTTATATCTGTATTAGTGTCCTTTTTTTCCCTGTAAATCTCTTAGTGACAGACCTGTTTGTTAAATAAATAAGTTCAGCTTGACTTTTGGTATTCTCCAGCCAGTCTGCCCAGGAGATGACGTTAGTAGAAAAAGTAGAACCGGTAGAAAAGTTGATGTGGTTTTCCTCCAGGAGACAGGAGGTTAACCAGCGGAGGAAGGAGGACCAGGACGGTGCTGATCAGGATGTCGTTGTTTTCAGAGGCTTGGTGCTGGATAACATCAGGATGACTTTCATTAGACTGCGTGGGATTTATTGGATGGAATAAACTCCTGCTGCTGCTTTACATTTACAGCGTGTGTTTTACAGTTTAGGCATTTAAATGACGCTGCTATGTAGTGCTAAAGCGATTAGTAAAATTATAATTTTGATAATCCATTAATCATTTTAGTCATTTGTCTGTAAAAACACCAAACATTTGCTGGTTACAGCTTCACTAATGCAAAGATTTGCTACTTTTTCTCAGTTTCATATCATTATAAAATCAATACTTTTGGCTGCTGGTCAGACTGAGGAAGACATTTGAAGAATTACTTTGGACTTTGGTGACTTCCGATGGGCATTTGTCATTATTTTTGACATTTATAGACTAAATGATTAATCTGTTAACAAAATTATTATTAACAAAATAATCAATAGATCAATCAATAATGAAAATAACAGCTTCAGGTCAGTTTCCATGAGGAGTCGCAGCAGCAGCAGCTTGGTGTTTTACAGACAGCTTCCCTTTGTCTGCTGTCCACTTAACTGCATCAAATAAAATAGAAACCTAATGAGAGTCATACAGCACATGACTCCTGTTTCCATTGTTTGGTTGTTTTTTGTTTTCATAGTTGCAGTCAGGCTGTAGCACTCACTGACCCAACAGTTTGTTCCGTGTGTGTGTGTGTGTGTGTGTGTGTGTGTGTGTGTGTAAATTTTTTTATCTTTTAACACTAGAACAGCCACAAGCAAATGCCGCTAAATGTGAAGATTTAACAGTTACATTTCTCCATCACTGTAAATAAATATAGACTTAGAATTTGGAAACTGTTCCCCACATTAAAAACCCCTCAGTACTTTAAGAATAAACAGAAATAAACCACAGTGTGTTGGTGCTGACAGACTTGGCACTCATTGTTCCATTAACTGATTGAAAATGAGCTTTTCATCTAATAATGTTGACAGACGATGATTGTCGCCTTAATTGCAGGGCAATAACGTTTTGATGGGACGCCTTAATTGTCGGGTAATAATTACAGCTGACATTTTGTCTATATCGTATTTACAGGATAGGTGGAGAAGAATAGGAGTCAGGGTTATTATAGTTTGGGATTTTTCATTCGATTTCATTTTTTGTGTGCATATTTTCTCTGTGTTCATCATGGTCATTAGGGCTGGGCGGGATGGACAAAATCAAATATCACAATATTTTTGACCGAATACCTCGATATCGATATTGCGACAATATTGTAGGGATGATTATTGGTGCTTTCACAAAATATTTACACAATGAGATTTTTGATAAGTAATCATCAGTAATGTGGATATAATGACTAAGTGGGTAAAGGCAAATAATAGAACAGCTAGAACAGTCTGGTAAGTTCAGAAAATGACATCACTTTACTGTAATGCAGCCTTTAAAACCAGGAAAAGACACTTATGCCATATCACGATATTACGATATCCAAAATCTAAGATGATATCTAGTCTCATATCACAATATCAGTATAATATTGATATATTGTCCAGCCCTAATGGTCATCACTCTGTAGAGTGTGTATGAATATCTCCCAGCTAGCTAGACCGATGTGTGTGTTAAGGCTGGGCGATATGACCTGAGATCAATATCATCACATACTGTCACATTTACCTCGATAACGATCAATGAAACGATAATTAGTTTATTTTTCAAACTCCGGTGCAGAAACACTACGCTCACCATTAACGTCATAAATACACCACAAAAAAAATGTCCATCTGAACGAGTCATTCAGTCTCATATTCAGCCTTCAGATCTTATTTTTCTGAAACCAAGAGAAACATTCTGCAGTGAGGAGAGATAACTCCACTTGTTTCCAATGCAGCTTCACTTGTTTCAGGAGTTTTCTAGAAATGAGTGTCAGTGTGTTGAAACCAGTCAGAATAAGGCAGATCACTGCACTGCTGTCAAGAAAATGACACTTGATTCTACAAAGTTCTCGGAAACAAGAAAAAATATCTAACCCCATTGGTAGATTTTTTTCATTTTTTTTTTGCAGTGCATAAACAGTATTCTACACTGCTACTGTGAAGTTTGACTGAATTTAACAGAAGCAACACAGATGAAACTCTTTATGCAAAGTTGGTTTGTGACAAATGTTCCCAGAGGTGGAAGAAGTACTGAGATCTTTTACTTCAGTAAAAGTAGCAATACAACAATGTAAAGATACTCCATTACAAGTAAAAGTCCTGCATTCAAAATCTTACTTTACTAAAAGTACATAAGTATTGGCAGCAAAATGTACTTAGAGTATCAAAGTAAACGTACTCATTATGCAAACTGTCCCCATTTAAGAGAGTTATATTTTTCATAAATTATTGGAATATTAATACTGATTTATTGACATACATGTACATGTAAGCAGCATTTTAAAGTTGTCAACGTAAAGCTAATCTTAACAATCTAGCTATACTTTTGGGTAGTCTAATCTATAACAATGCTATTTTATAGTTATTTTATAAAGATTATCAAATGTTTTAAATATAAAATATTGATCTGAAAAGTAACTAGTAACTGTAATTGTGAAACTAGAAAATTTCAGGAAATTTTGAGTGTGCCTGCTGCTTGGTGCGCATCTCCATCCCTCGCACACACACAAACACAAACAGTATGACAGTATTAAACAGTATTAAACAGTATTAACTGTCGACCTAGCCAATCACGGGCAGGTGTGAGAATTTCTGCCCAGAGACCGAGTCACTAGTTGCTATGGATACAGGCCCCCCTGTGGCGGGAAACTTTGAACTAATGTTTCATTAGCACTCACAATAAGCCAAGACTGTCCCCGAACAAATCCCTGTATCTCGAAAAGTAAAGCTGGCATCGAAAATGTTTTTTCACTTTGAGCGTCCCAAGACTTCACCGGCGACACTGATGTATGACATGTGTCTGTATGATTTAAACTAAAGGAGCTGTGATAAAATATAAATCACCTTCTTTTCTTCTTCTCACTCTGGGTTTGAGCGGTCAAATTACATTGAAGCGGATGGGAGTGTCGGACGGCACTCCCTGCACTCTTGGGCGATTTATTCAAAAACCGTGGGTCCTATTTCAATGGAAGTAACATTGGGTGAGAGAGGACAAAAATGCCTACAATTTGGTGTATAAATCTTGCTTGTAGAGTGGAAGCTGTGGGACTAAGATGATAATGTTTGGAAGATTTCTGATCAAACTTGAAGGCGTGGAGCTAGAGTGTGTGACGACATCGCGTGCTCTAGGTCTGAACATTCCGCGCAATACACACCCATTATAAAATCTGAAACTGTCCAAAAGTCGTATAAAACGTAAACTGCGATTGCGTAAAAACCGTAGTAGCTATTGAAAAGTGTCTTTAGACCAACAGAGTTCAAAGTCTTGTGACCTGTGTAAACTTTTAATCATGTTTCTGCGACAAAGTATGACCAAGTGGCGTGGCTCCAAAGAGGGGCCGATTTGATGAATTTGTGCGATTTTTTTTCCGATTCTCCATTCATTTCAATGGGCCGAAAATCGCACGTTTTCGCACTTCGTGCGAAAACTTTACGTACAATCTCTAAGAAAAGTCATAGCACTTGATTCCCGATCAAGGCGCACGTTTTGATGTATTTTGAGGGGTGTCGCGGCTACGCTGCGAGACTAGTTACGCGCCGAAGTTTTGCAAGGAAGAATAATAATATTAAGTATGAGCAATAATAAGAGTGTGCTCCTTTGCATTGCAAAGCAGGCACACTAATAAATGTAATGGAGTAAAAAGTACAATATTTCCCTCTAAAATGTAGTGGAGTAAGTACAAAGTAGCATAAAATGGAAATACTCAAGTAAAGTACAAGTACCTCAAAATTGTACTTAAGTACAGTACTTGAGTAAATGTACTTAGTTACTTTCCACCACTGGTATTTCCCAAACAGAGCATTTGGTCGGTGAGAGAGTGCCAGAGTCGGGTTTGGTAAATCGCTCATATCGCCTGGTGGGTCTGTCTGTTTCAGTAGATGTTAATGAGTGTCTCCCTGTGTGTCTGCTCCCCCTCCAGGTTTATTGCGGTCATCACTATGACTGATGGGGATTATGACTACCTGATAAAGCTCCTTGCCCTGGGGGACTCCGGCGTGGGGAAGACCACCTTCCTGTACCGATACACAGACAACAAGTTCAACCCCAAGTTCATCACCACAGTCGGCATCGACTTCAGGGAAAAGAGAGTGGTGAGTGACCGTCTTTCTCTCTGTCTCACAGGGGTTCTTGTGAAGCACTTGCACTGAAATAGTATTCAAAGTGTGGTTATGCCAATGGATGTAATATAATGATATGGAATATGTAATGTAATAATTCACTTTTTTCCAATCCAAAAGAAGTTTGTAATAATCTAATCCAATCCAATCCTAAAGAAGTTTGTAATCATTTGTCCATGTTTTTCCAATCCAAAAGAAACAGTTTTCTTGAATCAGATGACATTATCTATAAAACAATAGAGGGATATGCCTGTGCATCCAGACTGATTTTCAGTGCGGCCTAGTTGTCAGAGAGACTGGGAGGTCACAGGTTTGATCCCCTCAACAGCCATTATGTGTCAACAGCCATCTGAATCCTCGCTTACTTTAAGTCACTGTGGAAAAGAGCAACAGCTTACAGGCTAGATATGTTTTCTGCCAGTTTGTGGTTTGGTCCTGGTTGAGCAAGGCACTAACATGCAGATTGGAGTTTTATTTCTAAGGCAAAGCTGTTCTGGAGGAAGAAGTAATGTCATTGGTTGATTTAAATCTCAGTGGGCGGAGCCAAAGAACCACAGATTTGGTGGCTAAGCAACGTTAGACTGAAGCTCAGTGAAAAAGACAAGAGGTAGGAGAGGAGGAAGCTGATATTATGAAGCCTGGTGCTCTGCTGCTAACTGAAAAAATACAATCTAGTCATCCCACTACTATAATTGGAGAGTGATTTATGTGTTTGTGTGTCCCACCATAGAGGAGAGGAGAGGAGAGGAGAGGAGAGGAGAGGAGGAGAGAGGAGAGGAGAGGAGACAAGGAGAGGAGAGGAGAGGAGGAGAGAGGAGAGGAGACAAGGAGAGGAGAGGAGAGGAGAGGAGACAAGGAGAGGAGAGAGGAGAGGAGACAAGGAGAGGATAGGAAAGGAGAGGGGAGAGGAGAGGAGACCAGGAGAGGAGGACAGGAGACAAGGAGAGGAGGAGAGGAGACAAGGAGAGGAGAGGAGGACAGGAGACAAGGAGAGGAGGAGAGGAGACAAGGAGAGGAGAGGAGAGAGGAGAGGACAGGAAAGGAGAGGGGAGAGGAGGAGAGGAGACCAGGAGAGGAGAGGAGGACAGGAGACAAGGAGAGGAGGAGAGGAGACAAGGAGAGGAGAGGAGAGAGGAGAGGAGAGGAGACAAGGAGAGGACAGGAAAGGAGAGGGGAGAGGAGAAGAGGAGACAAGGAGAGGAGAGGAGGAGAGGAAATGAGAGGAAGGGAGGAGAGGAGACAAGGAGAGGAGGGGAGGAGGTTATAAATTCTAGTACAATTTAGTGTGGCTAGATGGTAGCTAACCTAGATGTTCCTTCCAAGTTCAAACTAGCCATACTAGCCTATAGCTATCTAGGTAAGCTAGTTAGCCAGCTGCTGACCTTCAACATCATGAATGCCATGGTCATGAAGGAATGAAAAAGAGAAGTCAATGCCATTTATATTTTTTTAACTTTCGCTCAGAGAAACTGGTTCTTTGGCTCCGCCCACTGAGGTTTAACCAATAAGATTATTTCTGCCCCAAGAGCAGCTCTGCCTCTGAGAAGTGTTTGTATAACTAGCCTATCACTGTGAGGGTTAGAGGTCCGACTGCCGCTGAGGCCACCCAGCTAAAACTGTTCATACCATGGTCTGGGTGAATACTCGATTCTGATTGGCTGCAGGGTGTCCAGTAATTCCTGATAATGGACACCTACTAAATAGTTCCAGTGAAACTGTTCACCGTTCTAAATTAATGCGCTGGCTACGTAGCATCAGCCTGTATCTAAAATGAGTAACCATAGCAACAGGGACGCAGTCAAAGCCTCCGTTTACAATTTGTCTGTTTGTGAAAATCTTGATATTGATTTGGGGAAAATGACATGGCTGGATAGCTAGCTAGTCTTGTTGTTAAACATACTGTCAAATTATATTTACTGTTTGTTATTGACTTTGAATGTTGCTAGCATAACGTTAGCTTTCTGGCTCCTAGCTGAGCCAAAGGGTTCTATGAGCTGAGCGGACTAGAAATATCTCCTGCTGCCAAGTCCTATCTAAGGTTCGTCCTATTTACTGGAGCAGTGAACCATGTTTCCATTGCATAAGAACCTTATGGGATGGTAATGATTGTTCCAGGTATTAGTCAAACCCTCAGGTGTTACCAGGGAAACTGAGTTATGGCTTGTGAAAAACTTTTTTTTCTTTTGCAAGTGACCATGGTATAAGCGGGATAATGCCCTTCGAGGTGTCCATAATTAGGAATTAATCTGGCCTCCCCTTCATCCATTAATTCTTTATAATCTATAATAATAATCTAACCTCGCCGGGCATTATCCCTTACATATATTCACTTTGTTGTTTGATAAAAGCCTCAGACTCACCAGACGGCAGATGTGAAGTGCCAGATGTGTTTTGCTGAATCAGGGAAGCGGTGTGGGCCTGCTGCTGGTCTGCACACCTTGGTGGAGCGTTGTCCTGCATGTTTGAAATGCTGTCAACGTCCCCCTGCTCCGGATGACTCATAGGATTGATTATTATTCCTCACCTCCTCTCTTTGCGTGTGTGTGTGTGTGTGTGTGTGTGTGTGTGTGTGTGTGTGTGTGTGTGTGTGTTAAGGTGACATGCCACCCTGTTTTGGAGCTCTTCTACCTAGAGACAGAGAAGAGTCAAAGACAGAAAGTTCACAATATTGCAGCACTCTGTGGCTCTTAGTTATCAGTTGCTTATCATCATCTGCTAAATGACTAAAATGTCAGGGGGCGATCACACCTGCAGGTCATTTCCTTTGGTCTGAACCATAGCTTGTTGTTGCATTTTTGTATTTGGCTTGTTTAGGGTCACACTAGCCTTTTACAAGTGAACCAGGACTTGTAAACAAAAGGCACATGACTGACAAGCAGCTTGTTTATTGGTCAGAGTTTTGGTCACCTGTCATCCTGCAGGTTAAAGAGTTAAAGAGTCAACAAATCTGATCCCACTTCCTGTAACTTTATCTCAGCATGATGGACTTGTCTGTCTCTTCCTCTGTGGTGTTTATACATGTTAAGAACACATGAAGAAACAGCTGAATATGAGCATCAGCCCAGACTTTCCAAGCATAAGGAACCACATCTCCGTCTACCCATAATCCCTTGTGTTTTGCAGTTGTTCTGCAGTTGGTTCAGATTACGTTCTCACTCCTAACAACCTGCACTTCATTTTCAGGCGGTTTCATTTGGTGCCACCCAACTTTGAATGGGACTGTTCTCACCTGGCCAAACAAACTGAACTAACGGAGTGAAACCTCCAGAGACAGAGAGAGAGAGGGAGAGAGAGAGAGAGAGAGAGAGAGAGAGAGAGAGAGAGAGAGAGAGACAGAGAGAGAGAGAGGGAGAGAGAGAGAGAGAGAGAGAGAGAGAGAGAATCTGTGTATTTACTGTCTTGTGGAACCCCCAAATGTCCCCACAAATACAGGGAAACCCAAATGAGTCATGACGTGTGGGGACTGAGAGAGAGAGAGAGAGAGAGAGAGAGAGAGAGTGTGAGAGAGAGTGTGAGAGAGAGAGAGAGCTATGCATTAACTGTCTTGTGGAACCCAAATGTCCCCACAAATACAGGAAAACCCAAATGAGTCATGACTTGTGGGGACCATTTAGAGAGAGAGAGAGAGAGAGAGAGAGAGAGGTGTCCCATCTGTGAGAGTCAGAGAGGTGTGAATGACGCCTAAACCTTCTTCAGAAGACACAAACCCAGTCAGATACACAACATTTCATCACTGAATTAAAATATTGTCAGTATTCCTGATTGGATCAAAGTTCCCCATCATCATCATCATCAGAGGCCTCCTGTCTTTCACTGTTTGGAAAATGTTTACCAGAGGTTATGGGGAACATGTCGCCATTTTGGAAGAGTGACAACAAAACTCAAGATTGTACTGTTACTACCTCTTCCTCCCTCCCAAAACAAAAATTACTTAAAATTGAAATAATAAAAAGGTGAAATGAAGATTTTATACATTATTAAATCGCTTCTTAAAACCCATTTTTATAGACTTGCTTATATGTGATGTTGTCTTTTAATCTTTTATTCTTAGTATTTATCCTTAGTATTTATTTTGGTCATGCATGGCAATCTTTAGCAGAGGGAAAGAGAAAGCGGATGTCAGTGTGTGTGTACTGGAGACGCTCTGTAGTGTCAGGTGTGAATGTGATCCAGCTCATTCATATCTAGTAATGTGGCCTTTGACTAATCATCTGTCAATCATTAGATCTATTTCATTTTTTAAATCCCTTCTAAAAACACACTTTTACAGACAGGCTTTTATGTGAATTGCTCTTTTTACCTGTATCTCCATTTTATAATTATGTTTTTTTTTTTTACTTATTTAGCTATTTATTACTGTCTCTTTAGGGGACAACTTGCACTGCTTTTACCTGTATCTCTGTCTGTTTTCTAGTTGTATCTGTGTATCTCTTGCATTACCCTTTATTCCTATTTTTTATTTATTTGTTTTTATTCAACTTTATTTAATTGTGGTACTTTTACATCACCGTCTCTTAGGGTTTCATTGTATATATAGCACTTTGTAAACATTGTTTTTAGAAAAGTGTTATACAAATACAGTTATTATTAAAACTTATTATGAAGTGCTTCTGATTAGTGTGTTTTTTCTCTCCCTCTCTGCAGATGTACACAGCATCCAACCCTAATGGGGCGACCACAGGGAAAACCTTCAAGGTCCACCTCCAGCTCTGGGACACGGCGGGACAGGAGAGGTAGGCTGGAGGGACTACAGATCGGTCCGTCCCTCACTTTGTCTGTTTGTCTGTCCCTCCGTCCGTCACACACAGTATTTCGGACCCCACTGATGACAAAACTTTCAGGGAACGATGTGTGTCGTTGCTCTCTGATTGGCCCAAGAGGGGCGCTACAACATTTGTTCAATCTCTGAACCCATCGTCTATCGGTCTGAAGACGATTAGACTCTGGGGGCGACGGCCAATATTTCCGGTGTAGCCAGCGGACATCCGGGCCAAGACTTCCTCTTCCGTGCGCCGGTCATTGTTTACAGTCCGATTAGCAACTTGAGACGAGAGAATGGAGTCGGAGTCGAGAGACGACGTCTCATATGCAGATATCTGTTTATAGAGATCAGCCAAAATGTCGTCCGGACCTAAAACACCTACAAAAAGTATTGATGTTTGTGTATTGTGTGGAGAAACGTTCGACTCTCGCGTCTCAAGTTTATTCGCTCATCCGTTTGTCACTCCAAAACCAAAATCTCAAGGCAAGGCAAGGCAAGTTTATTTATATAGCACATTTCAGCAACAGGGCAATTCAAAGTGCTTTACATAAAACATTAAAAGCATCGAGACAAAACGAAAAGGATAAAATTCAAATAAAAGACCAAGAAAAATAAAGTTCATTAAAGAGCTAAGAGAATAAAAACCAAAAAGAAAAAAAAATAGGCTAAAATAGAATAGGACAGGTGTAAAATACAAGAATAAAGGTCACAGTGCAGTGTGAGAGATGAATAGTTATTTGATGTCATAAAAGGCAGCGGCAAACAGAAAAGTCTTCAGCCTTGATTTAAAAGAACTGAGATGAGATCAAGCACCGCTGATGTGATTTTGACAAAACTTGCAACACAAAGCATCTCACCGCTGCATCCGGCATTCAGAATGACACTGATGATCGGCCCAACAGGGAACTAGAGTCACAGCTGAAAACAAGGAGACGTGTTTGCTCCTGATCGGACGTCATCATTTGTGGGGGACGACAGGTTTACTGTTGCCTTGTTTTAGAATAGAATAGAATAGAATAGATTTATTTCGAACATGTTAAAAAAAAAAAATATATATATATATATATATATACACATATACGTAAGAAAACAAAACAAGAATAACCAATAAAATTAACAGTAAACATATATAACAAATTCTCAATAAACAACATAAATAAATAAATATTACATGTCCGAAATGGAGTAGGAATAAGTAAAATACTTATTTGGCCCTATCCCTTTTCTAAACTTAATCAATGAACTTAATGTTTATAGTCCAACTATCCACCCCAGTGTCCATCATACGCAACTTAAATAATTACTTCTATGTTCATCCTCTTTATACATAATCAACTTGTAGGTGCCCATCCGGCAAGTCCCAACACTCACAGAGAGAAAAGCAAAGGAAAAAAAAACAAAAAACAATAACAACAACGTCATCATCATCAGTGAGCGTCACATTCTTGAGACAGACAAGGCCGCTTCCTCATCCCTGTACCTCGCGAAAATTGTTTTTTTTGTACATCTTTTTAAACTGTTTGATATTTTTACTCTGCTTGAGTTCTACATCAACACCGTTCCACAAAGTCACCCCACAAATTGAAATACACATACTCTTAAGATTGGTATGAACACAACGTTTTTTTCAAATTCAATTTTCCTCTTAAGTTATACCCCCCCCTCTGTCTAAGGACAGCGGGCCGTTCGTCTCTCACAGTGTTTCTATTTTATTGAGGCAGGAAGGCTGAGAGGA
>NW_027282620.1:0-32500 GCF_046629955.1 Centroberyx affinis | reverse complement strand
CCAAGTGACCAGAACCCAAGTCAAGTCAAGTCTCAAGTCCTCCCTTTATGCATCTCAAGCAATTAAAACTGTGACTCGAGTCTCAGTCATGTGACTCGAGTCCTCACAGTTAAAATGTAGCTGTACAAAAATGATAAGTAACGTGTATAAATGTTGATAAACAACAACAATTAGTTTAGATGGATTAAATAAAAACAAGGGTCTGTTTTTGTTTGTACTAACTATTTTATACAAGAAAAATCCCAATCAGAAAACATGACAATAGATGTAGATTAAAATGAACACTTGTATATATAATCATGGCTCTTCTTGTCCCTCGCAGCATCCCGTACTTCGAGACGAGTGCGGCGACGGGGGCGGAGGTGGACAAGGCGGTGATCACCCTGCTGGACCTGGTCATGAAGCGGATGGAGCAGTGCGTCGACAAGCCGCCCGCCGAGCCGGCCAATGGGAACGGGGCGACCAAGCTAGGCCCCGCCCCCCCCAACGAGAAGAAATGTGCATGCTAGATATCAGATTCAGGAAACGACCAGTCGACACACTCCTCCTTTCGTCCCCCCCCCGCCTCCTTCCTTCCTTTTCCTTTTGTCCTCTTCTTCTGTCGTCCTTAGTTGCATGATTCCTCCTCTTCTTCTTCTTCTTCTTCTTCCTCCTCCTCTTCCCTCCCTTCTCTCTATGACTGACCGCCTTCTCCTCCTCTTCTTTCCTTGCTTCTCCTCCCTTTTTTTTTTCCCTCCATCTCCTCCCAAGTCCCATCTGCCGCTCTGGCCTTGAAACAACCCTATCCCCCTCTAGTGGATATTTTTAGGTAATACAGTCTAGCAACGCCTGTGTCTAGGAGGAACAACCAGGAGGGGACAGTTTCATCACAGCCAGTGAGAACTGGAGGTCTGATCAGGTTATAACATCAAGCCTGGCAGTGGTTTTAATGATGAAATGAGATTTACACAGGAAAATAAGATGTTTAAACTTTAAATTTAAGGCACAGATCGGATCTTTTCATCACTATCCTGTATAGGAAAAAATCAGATTTGGTTTAGATGTTTATTACACATTTAAATCAGGTTGTGTCTGTGTAGTTTCAGTCACTGTCCTCTCCTGCACCTTCCTCCTAGAACAGGATGAGTGACTGTATAACCAATATGTTGTTTTTTTTCCCACTGCACTAGTGTTGTGTGCCGTACCCATACCAGCCGAGTATGGTTCTGTATGTTTGGTTTGGTTCAGTGATGCTAGACGTTTGCTGATATAAGGCACCAAACTGTATCAGGGTTTTCATATCAAGGACCCTAATTTAGTCCACATCAGAGCCACAGACCCCCATTTGATGAGATTTTGTCTCTCTGACCCACATCTGAGACTATTTGTATTGTTAGATATGATTTTGTCCAGAATCCCATGACTATCTGTATAGTAGGTAGAGAGATAACAGAGAAACTATGATCAAAAGAGTCATTCTTCTGCATTCTCTAATCGTGTTTAACACTTCATCAATTTGCTGGGGACCCCCTGGAACCCCCTCAAGGACCCCTGGTGGTCCCTGGACCCCATGTTGAGAACCACTAGCCTAACACCCCTTATGGTGGCCATATTGGAGGTCCTCAACTCTTAACAGCTGACGGTTAATTTCTGTCTGTTTCTGACTGAACTGATCATTTCATCACTGATCCATCTGATTGATTTAGTGTTAAGATAAACTCAGCTTGTATCTGGTCCTGTATGGGTTCAGCACTTCACTCGTGCAGTGGAAAAAAACAACAACCTACAAGCACCCTCTATCACTATTACTATGTTCTAGACCGAGATAGAAGTATTGTTCCAAACTAATCTACTGCCTTGGCTGTTAAAGCGTTATTCCACTGTGGTCGGACCGTTTTTAGTGCACATGCCTCTGTAGGAGTCTGTGATTGGTCAACCAACAATATTGTCCGCTCTGGGGACCCGTAGTCACCATGACTCACTTAGATTTAATTGAAAATGTATTCTAAAGACACAGGGAATATAAAACAAACTGCAGATACAACATAATACTGCATAGATAAAATAGCACTTCTCAGAGCAATGAAAAGATTTGAAAAGCCTTCCAGTAGTCTCACACTGAATCAGAAAATATTTAAATTAACCTTGTATGTTATGAAATAAGGAACAAGTAACAACCGGTTCCATTTGTAAAACCCATCCTTATTCAGCTGCTGCACACCTGAACCTTATTTCCACTGGGATAGCGAGTGGTGGAGATAATCACATATCTTCACACTTCTTTAATATAGACCGATCAATAGTGATTGGTAGTGGGTCATGTGACAGCAGATCTCCAGCGCAGGTATTGTTAGAGTCTGACTGCTCCTCGTCTCCTCTAGAGATATTCAAACTAAGTGAAATATCGCTTTAAGGCCCCATACATAACCAATGTTGTTAGAATATGAAGTGACCAATTATTTATATTAAAAGAATATAGAAAACTTAGATTATTATGTTTCTGTTGTTTTATTTTAAGTTGAGGTTCTCACCCCTAGATTTTTTTTTGTCTTTTCACGTTTGTTTTTCTCTTGACTGCATTTATGTTTGTGATTTATTTTGTCACTGCTGGCGTTCTTATGCTTGAATTGTTGAATCGTCCCAAAAACAACAAATTTAACAACAAGAAATGTCTCTAACATGAAGAAAATACTCTATTATAGACTCTAGGAAGTAGTTAAAGAATATTGTTTTTCATAATCCTCACTGCAGGGGCTTTTAGAGTCGCTTCCTTCGCTCTGAACTGGAGAGACAGAATGTTGCAAATCCACATGTAGGGGTTGCGGTGCACTGGGCAACTTTTTGGGCAATGTCGTAGGGCAACATTGCCCTAGCAGATGTCTCAACACACTTGAATAGATTGCGTAACAACTTCTTTGTTGCATTTTGTTGCTTAATTCTCTAGTATATTTTGTGTTGTGTCTCACTTCAGTACCTATTTCCAGGTATGTTGCCCTGCCATGTTGCCCAAAATGTTGACTGATGTATCAGCTGGTTGTTAAATCCCCTCCATCTGTCTGCTCCGATCCAATAAGTGCTGCATCAGTAGATAACCTGCAGGAGGTTCGCTGTACTTAACGCTGCAGCAGTGATCAGACTGTAGGGTTTGAAAATGTGACGCGCGCCACAGCAGAGTTTCTCTAACAGCTGCTGTGCTGCTGCAGATAAAACAGTTAAAGTTCCACTGGGTTCAACTTCAGTGCTGCATGTTTTGCAGCATTGAAGCAAAAGCATTGAAGCACTTCGGAAACATCCATCTGAACAAGTCATTTAGTCTGAAATCCATATCTTTCATCAAACATCAACAAATCTGCCAGTGGTGCAAAATTATTCCTCGTGTTTCCAATGCAACTTAACTGGGTTCAAGAATTTTCTTGAATCAATCAATGATGACATCTTGATCCGCCTTATTTTAAAAAAAAAATCTTGAAACAAGTTGAAATGCATCAGAAACAAGGGAATCATCAGTCCACCGGCCCTCAGTTTCACTTGAGCAAAGATGATGCGATTTTGAAATTCAAACCTCGATTAAACGACTTGTCAACATGAATGTTTTTTGCATTGCACAATCTGAATCCATAAAGAAAATCCTGAGAAAAGTGCCGTAGAGTTCTGGCTTCACCTCGTCCGTGTGTCACCGATGCTTTTCTGCCAGTGTGCCAAAAAAAACAGACAGACAACCAGACGAGTGTCGGTCCTCCAGCCCCCCGCCCCCCCCCCGCCCCGCCCCGCCCCGGCCCGGCCCCGCCCCGCCCCGCTCACTCTGCTGACAGAGGAAACTGCCTCCTGAGTTCAGGACCGGTGTGATACTGGTTTGTTTTTGGTTTTAAAGCCAAGCAGAGTCCGATGCCAAACAGCTGTTCTCGGTGCCATACTGAACACTTTCTACTGTTCCTTATTACTTCGTCACAATCTCAGTACGTTGATGTAGAAAGATGTAAGGAGCTGGCTGTAGTGGTGACAAGCTCCGCCCATATTTACTCCCCCAAAACATCAGATTTGAGGATTGCTTCTGATATACGGAAGAGGATTAGTGCCACATGTGAAAAATGTATTTGAGTTCTGAGATTAATTTCATAATTCTGATAATAAAATTAGAATTCTGATTTTAAACCCTGAATACTGACTATGATCTCAAAATTCTGACTTTAATCTCAGAATTCTGAGAACTCAAATTTTTCACGTGGCACTAATCCTCCTCCGTACAAACGTACTAATAATACAGGACAGTACACTTCCCCACTATAGCTGCTTCTGCTAAATGTCTGCTGACTGTTTGTGTTCGCTGCCGTTTTTTTTTTTTTTTTTTTTATCTTGTATTCAGACATTATTAAGCTCTTTTCAAGATATAAAAATGATGCTGGTTTCAAGAAATGTAATGTTAATGTAAAGGCAACTTGTTTCAAAACATTTATAGAGGCAAGCTAGAGAAATGCTCTTAAAACATTTTTTTTGTTCCAATGTGGGGTTTTTTTTTCTTCGTTGCTTCAAGTTTATTTCTTGAAGCAAGTCATCTTATGAGTAAAACAAGTGACATTTCAGCAAAATGATCTGCAAAGATAATTTTGATACTTTGACTTAAAAATGTCTTAAATTAAACTTGATGAGTGTGAAATGCATTAAAGCCCCTCGGTAGGCTTGTACCTTGTTGCAGTGTTGGTCTAGCGGTTTGCAGGCCGGTGGTTCTCAGCCTGTTTGGAGCCAGATCACACTTTGGAGAAACAAAAAAAATTTCAAGGCAGATAAAAATGATCAGTTGCCTGAAAATGTCATGCACAGCCTTGTATGGTCACATGAGTGGACCGAGAAACAACAGATTTGGGTTAAATTGCAAGAAAAAGTTTCCTCGATAACTTTTTGCCTACTTAAAAATGATGAAAAACAAAGAAATGAAACATTTACAGATCACAACATTGAAGGACTTGTGCAAAGTAAAATGCATCAAAATTAAGTTCTAAGAAAGTTAATTATTTTTCTTAACATTTGAAAATCTCATTAGAAATCTCAAAGTGCACTAATCTCGCCTCCAGGTTGAGAACCACTTTCCTAGACAAGAATTTCCCTCACACACATTCAGCCAATGCCTTGAATTGTGACAATCTACTGGACCAATTTGTGAGATTTTATCTGAACTTTCTCCCTCTTTAGTTGCATAGTACTTTTCTCTCAACAAGACTAAGTTTCTCTGTCCCCTGAAGCCCTTTTTTTTTTTTTGCTTAAATCCCCTCCCAGTATTCAGCGGTGTCCCTCCCCCATCGCCACAGTTTTTTATC
The DNA here is from genome assembly GCF_046629955.1 of Centroberyx affinis. NCBI lineage: Eukaryota > Metazoa > Chordata > Actinopteri > Beryciformes > Berycidae > Centroberyx > Centroberyx affinis. The sequence goes on along the minus strand of NW_027282620.1, from coordinate 27,209 downwards.
TCACATTTATTTCACATTTATCTTGAAAAATCTTGAAGACTAACATGTTGTTCTTGAATAGCATCTTATCTAAAAACCAAGTCTCAAATGTAGTTTATGAATTCAAGACCGTCTTGAAAGTTTACACAGTTTGGAAGAGTCATGTTGTGCCTGTATTAACGCTCTCCTGACCAATAACACTCTGTTCTTCTGTCTAACCCTTTGTAAAGGTTGTGAGCTATTGAATATTTTAATGCATTATTAATTATAGATTATAAAGCAGAGGCGAAAAAGAACAGAGGTCATTATGTTGTATAACAGTATGTGCCCATAATATCAAAACAACTAATCAATCCAAGTACCTCCAAGAGCTTTTATTTTTGGAAATCCTGTATGTGTGAATCCTTTATGTACTGATAGACAGATAAGAGTTCGATATTTCTGATGCCTGCGGTTTGTACGTTTGTTTTGTTTCACTGTGTGCACCAAATGCCTGTGTGTGTTTGTTGGGTTTGTTGCACCGTCAGCATGTTTGACACCATGAGAATGATTTGACCTGTGATGCGTTCGGTGTTTCTGATGCCTGTTGTCGGGCCCCGGGTGCAGCAGCACTTACAGATTAGTCTTAGTGTTTGTTTTGTCCCCACAGCATGGACCAAGAGTCTGGCCGGGACGTCCTGAGAGGCTTGATGTGGAAACGGCTTAAAAACTATTTAAAGTTGACGAACAATTTTGATTTTGTTTCCCAGGTACGCGGCACCATAAGAACTAGCAATGGTGAAAAGAAAAAGAGAATCAATTCGATTTTCTATAGTGGAAAAAATGCCCCAAAAAGGGGTTAACATGCTAGCAAGTAATTAGGTAATTAGTATTAAGTAATTAGGATAAGTATCCTCTTTATGTAAGATTTTTCTACATCAGTTTTAGGTCATTAAGCCACATAAAGTTCAATATTTCTCTTCACTTTCAATTATGATATAGTTTTTTTTTTTACCATATTACTGATTTATTTTTAACTGGACATTGTCACCACAGTATCTCCTTGTCTCCCCCTGATGCCTGAATTAATTCTGTTTTGATTTTAGGTCGTTAAGCCACATTAAGCTGTCTTATTTAACGGTTTTAGGGCAATTTATCACATTATTATTAAATTACAAGTATTCCGGTTTACACCCAGTCTTTTCATTTTTATGGTAGTAAGTAGTTAGGATAAGAAGCCTCCTATATTTATTTCAGATCTTTCTTCATCAGTTTGAGGTAAATAAACCACATTAAGTCACATTAAGCTCATTCATTTACATTCGTTTTTAACTGGGTTTCTTGTCATAGTTTTTTTTTTACATGTTGCTGATTTACCTTTAACTTGAAATTGTCACCACAGTGTCTCCCTGATGCCTCATTTTTCTGTTTTGATTTTAGGTCATTAAGGCAAATTAAGTCCTCGTTTTTGCCTAAATTGAGACTTTTAACATTTTTTTTTTTTTTAAATGTTTCCCCATTTTTGGACTCTAGTGAAGTGTTTTGGTCTTAAATTCATGGTTAGTTTTTGATTTCAATATTAGCTCATTAAGCCCCTTTTTTTTTCGGGGGCATTTTTTCACTTTATTAATTCATAAAATAATCAAATTGATGTATTTTTTTTCGTTTCTTTTCGCCATTGCTAGTTCTTATGGTGCCATATACCTGGGAAAAAAAAAAAAATTCATCAATATTAAATCATTTTTTGCCTCGTTAAGCCGTTTTCCCATCAAGCCTTTCAGAACGTCCCGTCTGGTTTGATTCGATGCAGACAGACAGGTCATTCGTCACCAAAGTAACTTTCAAATGCTTTTCCTTCGATTGTCTGAACCCTCTGGCACCTGCTGAATGTGGGATAAAACAAACCATAACAAGTATTGCAGTAGTGCAAATGCTTTTTCACCTGGGTTTGGATGTGGACCCTTACATCTGAAAAAAAAAAAAAAAATGAATGGGGAGCCTGTGGGGCGAACTGCTCAGATGACTGGGTAACACTTTACTCAAACTTTGCTTTATAACACATTCATAACACCTAAACGACAGCTTCATGGCACATTCTTCAGTACCGATTCAACCCTTTTGTCACCTTTCACACAGTGTGTATTTAATACTCATGTCATTTGTGACATTTATGTTGAACAGTGTGTCCAATTTTGAGTAAAAAAGGTCCAAATAAAAAGTATTTGTGACAATTGGGAACTGGAAAACAGGCCTTAGGGTTATGGATGTGTTATAAACTGGAGTTCCAGATGTGTGTTGATGCTAGTGTCTTTCTAGAGTCAGACGTTTTATTTGCATTTTATCCAGCCCACGCATTTGATATGTGATTGATTGACTTTGCAGTAAATCACCTATCCAGGCATTGTGAGATCTGGCAGCGGTAAAAATGACTTAGCACTATCATAGCTGTGGGATCTGTTGTTGTTTTTTTTTGAGTTTTCATATTTCTGGAGTGGAGTTTTTCTAACACGACCACAGCTGGCCAGTCACACCGCGCCGTGGGATTTAAAAAAAAAAAAAACAGTTGGGTCAGGTTTCAGGTTGTCATGTTGCCGCCCGTCTTTGAGGTTCAGAGGAATTAGCTTTAAAAATCACTGTGTTCCTCTCAGAGTCGGAAGTTCCTGTGGTCCGGCTCGGTAAAAAAACAGGGAAGAAACATGAACTCCTGCGAGATTTTTCTTCGCCCAACGTAAAATCGTGTTTCCCCGCGCAACAGCTAATGTCGATGATATTTGCCAACATTAGCTAGCTACTTAGCATAGAATGTTTGGGTGCAACTTTACATTTCCAATTTCTGTGTTTAACCATTTACCACACTGGTGTTTTGATAGATTTCAGGTTATGCAATGTTGAAAATTGAACTTAAGTGTATTTTGAAGACTATAAACGTGATTAAAGTAATCCTGTGAAGGGCGAACCTGAGGAAGCAGCGATATGAAACGCGTCGTTCGTTCTTATGTTTTTACTGGCTTCGTAATTATGAATAAAAGCATATCAGTCACAGATCTGGAGAGTGAGACAGAGAGTCATTCCCTCGCTCACAGTGTGCAGTTTGCAGATAAAACTGATAAAACTGCATTTCAGAAAACTCGGTTGAGTAGGCTAATCTTGCCCGAGTTTCCTACTTGGAATTAAGACTTGCAAATTCCTAGTAAGAAGTCAAAATGTCCAATTTTCCGACATCTCTGGAACGCAGCGTCCTCTATAACGCCACCATGTTGATATGCCAAATATTGCAGAGATAGCTAGTATAGAATCAGTTACTTAGCAACGGTGGAGCCAACATGGCCGCCACTGAAAACCGCTATTGCCAAACACTTTTTTTCACCACCTAGCATCAGTGTCTCTTTCCCATCTGCAGTGCTCACCTCATGGTTTTTTTCACAGGGACGCACCACCTGAGTCTGTAATGTGCCAGTTATTTAACTTGTTCAGTGATCCGAGCCTGGTGTCCCAAAAGCAACTTAGTCCTGACCTGCACAAGCACAAGAGGATCCGCTTATCGACTTTTTGTGGTCCAGACCTGATCTTCTCATTAAGGTCTAAACACCGGTTGAACCTGACGTCCCTGTTTGGAGCGAAGTGGACAAACTGTGTAAAAAGCAGCTTGACTAATCAGCTGTGATCTCAGTACTAAAACCCTGGATGGGAATTTTACAATGCTGCTAGTCTGTATCTAGAATATTTCAGATTGGGCTAGTGAAAAGCTGTTGTCAGTGACCAGTTTTTTTAATTTATTTATTTTTTTTAAATGGAGGCTAAAGGAGAAAACATCCAACCAAACTAACTCATCACCGCCCACAGGAGACGGACAGCATGGCGTCCAGGTGAAATGTGCCAATACCTTTCAGCCTGATGTCCTCAGGCCTTTTCAATTAAAACTGATTGAATGACCTTTTTCAAACAAATTATCCCGACTGTTTCCTGGACTGGATTTACCTCCGTCAAAGCCCAAATTAGAACTTCTCAACCTGCAGATCTGGACCTGGTTTACTAAAGCAACCTGCTGCTAAGATTATCTTTGTTCATTGGCTTTTGATAGAGGAAAAAAATAACTTCAGTACAGTTAATGACTATAGGAAGAAAATCATTGATCATTCTCATGCTTAGGCAGACACTAGATCTGGACCACAAAGAGTTAAAAATCAGGTTCCATGTGGTTTCTCCTGTTTGGAGTCAGATTTATGCTGCAAGGAGTTAAAATTATGAACTTTAATGTTGTAATGTAAAGCTGGTGTAGATCCAGACTTGGATGCTTTTGGGCCCCCGAAGTTTTCTTTGTTTCTAAACAGAGAAAAATCAGACTCCCTGTTTTTAAAGTTTGGACAGGAATGAGAAAAAATCACCAACACTTTACCTTACGATGTCTTTATTCTAATGTAGTAACCTGTGTATTAACCAATGGAAAAGCATGGGAAGCAACAATAATGGTTCATGGTTCTTGGAAACAACAGAAGAAATTGGAGGAACTTACCAACTACCATTGAACTCTTTCTCTATAATTAGAAAATCACTTCATGGTTCTTCCTAAGAAATTAACAGTTCCTTTCCAGGAAATTATTAGGAAATTGAAGACCTGGAAAATAATAAAGCATTAATGTTTCCTGCTGTTTTGTTTCTTGGAGTTTTTCTAGGTTTTGTCTCATCGAGTGTCACTTACAGTACTTTTCCATAGGTTAATACATGAGTTAATACAGTGGAATTAGGCCGCTTTAAAGTACAGTGTTACAAAAAAAAAAAAAAAATCTCTTTTAATCTCCAGTGCAAATCCTGCCTTTGACTCCTGAATGAAAGCTCAGCTGTGTGTCGGCCCATGTGGAGTGTTGCATGGTGGGATTAATCTGCTGTGTTCTGTTTGGCTTGAATACAATGTTCTAATGTTTCTGTTTTCTCAGTTGATGTATTTCCTCTCTTTTTTATTATCAAGTTAATAAAGTTTATGAAACCAGTGAGTGAGTCTGACTGACAGTTTACATCACTGTCTCCCTCCGTCTTCCCCCCTCCCACCCTCACATGTCTTCACCTAACGTTTCTCTACTACACATCATTTTGGTAGTAACAAACTCCCCAACAGATATATACATGCAATAGTAGTACAACATACAGTAATATAGTAATATAGTAATATCCCTTACAACAAAGTCACATGTGAAAATCCACATGTGCCTTTTGGACACATTGATTTTTCATGTCATATTTTTCTTTTTTTTTTTTTTTTTTCATGTTGTATTCTGACATCTGACAGTTTTTACTTCAGATGTGAAAATGTCAATTTGTAGGTGAAAAGTGTTTTGTTTTTTTCACATTTTCATCACCCATTACATTTGACAATATATTGTTTCACACGTGAAAACTTAATTTCACATAGGGCTGAACAATTAATCGAAATTTTATCGAAATCGCAATATGGCCTACTGCAATTTTCAAATCGCAGGAGGCGCAATATTTGTTAAAGGTGAAATGTGTCAAAATACCATTTTAAATTAAATATTGTGGTGCTGCAGAGATGTCCTGGCCTACACATCATATTCTACAGACTTAAGAAAACATCTTTGTTTGGTACAGATCCCCGCAAAAATCACACCATAATCACTTTAATGTTTTTCGATGAAAATGAGAATAATGATGTAAAAATTATCATTCCCTCTAATATCGCAAATCATATCGCAATTGCAATATCAGTCAAAATAAATAATAAATTTGATAATTTTTCAAAATCGTTCAGCCTTAATTTCACATACAAAGAGACACAGAGTTCACAAGTTCAAATATAAAAACCAGCAAAGCAGTTGAAGGAGTCACATGTGAGTTTCACATGAAAGAAGCCCTCGCTCTTTGATTCTGAGGGACTGACACCAAAACCTGACATGTTTTACATCCTGAAACATTTTCTCATATCAAGCTCCATTAGCGTGGATTATATTCCTTTAAACCGACAACGTGAACACACAACACATGACACTCAGAATCCACACTGGAGAAGAATTTATTAGCATTTTGTATTCAGAGACTTCTCACCAAAATAGAGTTTGTGAAAAACAAGAATAAATACCCAATGGCAGCATAACAGTAGCATGTGAAGTACGGTTACAAAAATAAGTGTATCTTATTGCCTTTTAACATATCTGATAGAAATGAGAAATGAAAATATCCATAAAACTAAAACTAAAATCTAAAACCCGACCATGATCCTCTGGAGCGACTCCACTGCCAACAGCTGAGACATGAAACTCGTTTACAGAAAACTTGATACTCTTGACATATGAATCAGCAAGTTCTGTTTTCTAATAAGAGTTTTGTTTTGTGTTTCCAATAAGAAATCAATGCACCAAAACAATCTGCTCTCATGTTTCCATACAGCAAAACACAGCGGTGAATGTAAACATAGCATAGCATCCATCACACACTCCTGCACCTGTATCTGAAACAGACGTGTGTGTGCGTGTGTGTGTGTGTGTGTGTGTGTGTGTGTGTGTAATGTGTTAAAGTGTGTAAAACAGCCTCTGACACAGTAGAAAACTGTCCTTGTTAACAGAGCTGGGCTCAACTTACTTTCAACTCAATCAAATCAAGAAATGAGTTTCCTTCAAAATTGTTCAAAAGTGTTGAGATGGTTAATCATATTCAACCTACTGAGAAATAATTACGATTAATTACAGAGAATGAAGGCTCTCTCGTTTTCAAATGAACCGGTTTCTATTGACATTTTGAATTTTACTGCAGTGAAACAGACTTGAGCCCAGCTCTGCTGCTAAGGTCTGTGTGCTTACAGTTTTCTTTTATATAAAAAAAAAAAAGACAACTTATCAAGCTCTCTCCTCCCCGATAACAGCATACAGTAAATTAAATGAATGGTACATAAAACCACGTTGAGTATAGATCTACACTGTGTGTTTCTAACACAATAATCGTGTATTATTATTTTTTTTTTTACCCCCTTCACACCTTGCATTAACACACATCTCGACATGAATTATCCATATTATATTTACATCCGGCATTAAAAATCTCTCTCAGCTATTCACATAGAATTGGATTGTTTAATGCATTTGTTACATGCAGACTCTACTGCATTTACACTTGCATTAGGGTAAGGTGATTTTAGATGCATGCTTTTTGGATCAACTGAATTAAAACATTTAAAAATTGTATGTTGAGTTATTTTGAGTAAACAAATCACTACCCATACCCTGCCTTTAAATCTGAACTTTTATATGTTTTGGCTGCATTTAGATCAAATCTAAACACCAGAGATTCATGTTGATGCCGAGTGCAAAGCGGGTCTTTTCTCTTTTGTTGGTGTTAGAAATCCCAAATCCTGTCTGAGACCCGGGGGCCACAGTCTGGTCCCCCGGCACCTGGACTCCTGCAGCACGTCTCTAAAATCATACAATTACATTTCATACTCCCAAATTGATTTCTTTTTTTTGCCCCACGTGGAATTGCAATTACACAAAATTCAAAAATCTTCAATTCATAAAAACGACATAAAAACACATAATAAAAAGTATTCAATATAAATAATATCTAATTGTTCCTACGTGCGAATCAAGAACAGCTACAATCACATCCAGACCGACATCCTTAGATCCCATTCCCCATGTAATAATATCTCATTATCCTGTAATATGTCAAGAACCATCTCAGCATGGAAGATATTAAAATACTGCAGACATCTGTGTCACACATCTTAAACCAGTTTCCAACAGAAAAGGACCAGAAGAAAATACCTGGAAGAGCAGAGGAATAAGAGTGGAACCAGGAATCAGACCAGTGCTGGTAAATTGTGCCTGTGGAGGGTAAGTTTGTCGACTGTCAGGTAACCAACCATTCTTTGAGGTTTACTTTCCTCTCCAAAAAGGGAAAAATGGAAGAAAAGTCCTGCTCTGAGTAGAATAGAATAGAGTATAACTGCAGAGGGACAGTAGAGCTGTCAGGGTCGAGCCTGATCCTCAAAACCGAACGCTTCACACAGATAATCCTGAGTCTGTTATCCAACGTTTCATACTTCCAATGTCATCAACTGAAGTCTGTCTGTTGGACTGTTGTGTGCTTTCATAGTGGAGTGAAGTGTAAAACTCACACTTTGGCTGTTCAAGACACATTTACTGTATATTTAGTCTCAAGACTTCAGACTAAAAGGCCATATTGAAAACAACAAGGCACCTTATGAGGAATTTAAATCCTTGTTTTTATCTCATCATTATTGCTAATAGGTTTAGACACTGTGTGACTAATGGAAACATCTGTATACAGACTTTGTGTATAAACTCAGATCCCCTTGTCCCTTTACCAGTATCTTCTGTTGTCAATATCTCTCTGCATTTTTCATCTTTTACTATACAAGGCAGAACAGATCTCTCATGCTCATTGTTCAATGTGTAAAATAAATGTATTACATGGTAAACAGTTTGTCAGTGTGTCTCTGAGTCTTTACAGTGACAGTGAGGCTGTGTGTCCACGAGAAACTTCTTCCTTTTCTCTGTGGCCTTCTGGTAAAACATCTGTATGTAGATGTAACCTTGTTATCTTTATTTATTTTATTTATGTTTTACCTATTTTATACAAAATTATTCATCGATTGGCATCACAAACAGGATCCCAACAGGAGTCTAGAGGAACTCCGGTGAGTAATTTATCCGCTCTGACGGGATCCTCAAACCTGTATTGAGAATTGAAGGATTTTTTTAAGTTTATAATTGTAATTGTTTAGACTGCTCAGCATCTTTCTTTCTTTCGTTTTTAATGTCATTTTATGTATTTTTTTCTGTTTTATGTGAAGCACATTGTATTTGCCGTGTGTATGAAATGTGCTTTATAAATAAGGTTTGCCTTGCCTTGCCTTTACAGTGCTGAATGATTGCTGCTTAGCATATTTTTAGTGCTATGAGTACCAAACACTTAAAGGGGCGTAAAGGGCAATAAGTAAGATTTTCACTTCTGTTTTACTTCCCCATAACACAAAATGAAAACGATCGAGCAACACGGCATCACAACACATTTTCGTTCTCCAGACAAAATTGCCAAAGCAGGATTATTACTCCAGTATTCAGCATGGTGATATTACTGTATTAACTCTTCACTAGATGTTTCTGCTGGATCTCTGCTCTCTTTACCTATTCTGCTCTACATTGTGTAAATGTGACTTTATTGTTTCTGTCACTTACAGGCCGCCGTAGCTCAGGGGGACAGGAGGGACTGTGAGCAGAGACTGATGACAATCGATCCTGTCGCCTTCCCTGCTGTCACCGACTGAGGCTGATAAAGCTCATCGATTGCTCAAGATTGCTTCATTCCACCTTAAAAAATATTTAAACTTTTAGCAAAAGAGAGCTAAACTTCTAACGGGTTTTCAGCAGCTTCGTAACAGCAGGAGCTCGACCAGCACTTCCTACAAACGTCTGTTTAAAGCTAAAGAAGAAGAGTCTGGTGGACACAGGGCCTCACTGCATGTTTCCTTTGTACAGTCTGTGTAAAGGTGAAACCTATTTCATGTTTTTTTTTTTTTATACTTCTTTTGTAATGAGAGATGCTGGGCTGCTGCTGGAGATGGTTTGCTGACAGACTCAGACTTTGGTGGCAGAGTTTAGTTGCCGCTGCTGCTGATCATCGTCTTCCTCATCAACGCTCAGGTCCAACCTCAGGCTGTCCAGCGTCTGCCTCATCATCAGAGACTCCTTACGCCTGGAGGGAGGGAGAGAGAGAGAGGGAGAGAGGTGGTTGTGTTACTTTGCACTGTGTGATGATTATGTACCGTACTGTGCAAAAGTCTTAGGCATATCATCATACTATAAAGCAAGGAATCTCTGTCTGTCTGTCTGTATGTGTGTCTGTCACATATCTCGAGAACCGTTCGTCCGATCGACTTCATACTTGGCGGGTGTGTTGCTGGGGACCCGAGGACGTGCAGTGTCGGATTTGGTGCGATTTGGACACGCGAAACGTTCAATATTAATAAACTTTGAATAAACAAGCGAACAGCGCTCTGTGCAGCACCGGGGGGGCGAACAGGCACTGCACTAGTGTCAAAGAAATCCATAAAGCAAAGATGCTTTCAAAACTAATGAAATGAAAAGTTTCTGAATGTCAAAAATTTACAGTAAACAGCAGTCTACTGACACACTAATAAACATCTAAGACTTCTAAGAAATATATATAAAAAATCTAGGGTGCCTAAGACTTTTGCGCAGTACTGTATATGAATGAGAGAGAGGGAGAGAAGTATAAACATGCATATGTGTGTGCCCGACAGTATATATTTAATCTGCAAGTTTGTCTGTGTGTGTATTAAACACCATATTTCAGATGAAGTCTATCACTCTACCTGGTATCTAGGCTTCTAAGTATGGGTGTGAATATAGTATAGCGAGTGGTAAAAATGTGAACTTCAGTAGCCAGAAATCATCACACAAAAACGTCCGGTCTGTGATGCTTTATACCAAAGAAACCAAAGAGACGAGAGAGGAGAAGATCTAACGCTGGTGAGTCCAGCTTTCTCTGGACCGAGACAGTTTTGGATTTCGGTCTTAAAAATTGAATCGGTCATCACTGTCATCATCCCCATTCTCCAGATATTTCCTGTCTCTCTCCACTGTTATCTATCAAATAAAGACACAATTGGCTAAACAAATCTAGTAGCTGTAGCTTTAAGAGTGAGAGAGTGTGTCTGTATCTACTTCATCGGTATATCTGCATCTCACTGTAGTCTCTCACTCTGTCAGCCGACTCAACCTCTCCATCTATCTGTTCATCTCTCCATGTACAGGGTTCCTACACATTTAAAAATTCCATACTTTTTCCAGACCTTGATTTGTTTTGATAGATTTTGTCTGGTGTTCAATATGATTTACGCAGATAGACATCTTGCCCCTGCTAACTAGGTCATATCACTGTATAGATGAAGATTGTTCGACAAATATCAGAATATGTGAGATGATTGGCAGGGTTCCTACACGGTTTCCCTTTTAAAATTCCATATTTTTCCCAGACCCTATGTTCTTGACTGGATTTGATTTTGGTGGGTATTTGATATAATGCATGCTGACAGCGGCTGGGTAATAAGAGCGTCCCTCTATCTGAACATTATTCTTCACATCAACAAAAACTGTGGACTCAAAGTGGCTCTACAACAACATAAAAGCTAGAATTATGTGTGTATCGGACCTGAACCGCAACATTTTCCATACTTTTTCCGGACATTTTTTTCAAATTCCCAAACTACTCAAGACCTGGAAATGATCAAATTCATTTTTAATACTTTTCCAGACTTTCCAGACCTGCGTAGGAACCCTGCATGTATCGGTCTGTCTGTCTGTCTGTCTGTCCACCCGTCCGTGTGTCTCTGTGACTCACTTCATCTGCAGGTGTTGGTCCAGCAGCTGTCTCTGCAGCCGGCCGGCGGTCTCCCTCTCCTCCGTCAGCTCCCTCTGGGTGTGGCGGTGCTGCGCCTCCTTGCGGCTGGCGTCCTCCTCCGCCTCGTTCAGCTGCCGCTTCAGAGAGCGGATCCTCTGGGTCATCTGGGGGACAGACGGGTGCTAGTGTTAGTCGGGACAGAGCGGACTCACAAACACCTGAAGACACCTGAGACAACTTGCACTGATAAAAAGTAAAAGGAGAATAACGACGTGACAAAGGGAGGAATAAAAAACCTCATCATTACATTTGAGCTGCTAGCTGATAATTCAATACGCCATGTTTCCCTGTGTGCAGTATGTCATTATACCAATATGTCACTTTATGCAACATGTCACAATGTTATATGTCACTATATTCAATGTGCCACTATTTCATATTTCACTACATGCTATAAGCCATTATACCCATGGGTTTCTATATACAATTTGCCATATGTCACGATATACAATATGTCATTATACCAATATGTCATTATATGCAACATGTCACTATGCCATACTGTTTGTCACTATATGCAATATGTTACTATATATAACATGTCATTATATCAATATGTCACTATATGCAATGTAACTATGTAACATGTCATTATATGTAAAATATTATATCAATATGTCACTATATGCAATGTAACTATGTAACATGTCATTATATGTAAAATATTATATCAATATGTCACTGTATGCAATATCTCATTATATCAATATGTCACTATGTAATATGATATGACCACACTTAACACACACTAATGCAAATCTAATACCAGCTATCATGGAACATCATGGATCTCTCTAACTACAACATCTCCCTATTGTTCCTGCAAGTTTGACATTTGACTCCCATTCATTTCTAATTGGAGATGATTTTTCACACTTTTTTCCTGCTTTTTTGTTTCATTGCCTAAAAATCAGTCAGTGTGGACCCACAAAATGGAAAAATAAACAAAACAAAACTGAAAATCTATCAAAAAGAGATTGCACGAAAAATGTCCTAAAAAGATAATGTTGAAAAAAGAGAAAGATCAAAGAGAAGACTAATATCCAAAAAAGGGAATGTCTAAAGAGAAAACAATGTCCCAAAATAGGATTGTCCAAAAAGGGAAAGTTCATAAGGAAAGCAAAGTCTAACAAAGTGAAAGTCAAAAAAAGGAACGTCCAAAGACTAATGTCCAAAGAAGGGAAAATCTAAATAAGGGAAAGTGAGCGAGGGGACATTTTGGTTTTGTCTCCATCACCGTTTTGGCTCCTAGTGCAACTTACATGACTAAAACTATTGACACATGGACAAGTTTGAACACTGAGCCTACACTTCAATTCAAATTCAATGTTTTAAAATTAATTTTCTCTTGTAAAGATGGCAGTGTCTGTGGTGTGATTAAGTTTTATATTAATGAATGTAAATCAGTGCAAATACACATTAGTATTTTACAATGCACTGCTGCCCTCATGTGGGGAGAGTGTGTCTCTGTATGTGTGAATATGTGTGTGTTTATGTGTTTGTATGTGAGTCCCTGTGTGTGTGTGTGTGTGTGTGTGTGTGTGTGTGTGTGTGTTACCAGGTCTTTCTGTTCAGCAGCTATCCTGTGGTCCTCCTCCATCTGATCCGACAGTTCGTTGATCTTCCTCTCCAGCTTACTGATGGTGTTGCTCAGGACCGCCTTGTTTCTGCAAAAAACACATCAGCCAATCAGCACACCGCTCCGGACACACAGCACATACATGACCGTACAGCACATACATGACTACATGACCGTACAGCACATACATGACCGTACACACATACATGACCGTACACACATACATGACCGTACACACATACATGACCGTACACACATACATGACCGTACACACATACATGACCGTGCAGCTATAGAGGAGATCGAACAGACATTTTATGAATGCCAAGTTTCCTTCAACACACCGTCCGTCCATGTGACATTTTACTGATTTATTAATCCACGTTGATTCACATTTTTGAACTATAGACTGAATTAATTTCAAGTAATTTCAAGTAATAAACTCTTTTTTGCACTTTGCTTCGCACTTACGCACTGCTGCACTTCTTTTAAAATGTTGTATTTTACTTGATTTTATGCATTCTATGTACTTACTAATATTATTCAGTGGGTTTTATTTTCCATCTTATGTTAAGCAATCCTCATTTTTATCTTGTTTTTACTATTATTATCAAGTGGGTTTTATTCTCCATCTTATTTTACATTGATTATGGCATTCTATCCCTGTTTTTATGCTCATTCTATGTCTATTTTAATGTGAAGATGCATTCTATGTATTCTATTCTCATCTTTATCTTATTTTTACTATTATTATTAAGTTTTATGTGAAGCACTTGGTGCATGGAATTTCTTTGTTGTAAAGCACTTTAAGCTGCATTTCTTGTATGAAAGGTGCTATACAAATAAAGTTTATTATTATTATTATTATTATTAATATTTTTCTAATGGAATGAAACTCTATAGTTGATGTGAATGGTTGATTGCAGTGTGAAGAGTGAAGGTCGGTGCGTCTGACTGACCTCTCCTCGACCCTGAGCGAGTTCTCCAGCTCCTTGGCTCTGCTCTCGCTCTTGGTGATGACGTCCTCCTGAACCCTGGAGCTCTGCAGCTCCTCGACCTCCAGACGCAGCTCACGCAACTACAGAGAGAGAGAGAGGGAGAGAGAGAGAGAGGGAGAGAGAGAGAGAGAGAGGTAGAGAGAGAGAAAGAGGGAGAGAGAGAGAGGGAGGGAGAGAGAGAGAGAGAGAGAGAGAGAGAGAGAGGGAGGGAGAGAGAGAGAGAGAGGGAGAGAGAGAGAGGGAGAGAGAGACTGAAATTGACTAACATGGATGGCATTAAGAGGTAGAGAAATCAGTCAAAGTCAAATATAGACAATAAAGGAGAGGTGAAAATAAACAGCGTGTAGAAAACACAAACACACACACACACACACACACACACACACACACACACACACACACACCATACCTGTCTCTCCAGGATGTTCTTCTCACAGTCCAGCTGGTCGTTCAAATCTTTCTCCTGAATCAACTTCAGCTGCACCTGCTCAGTCTGAAAACACAAATGGAAACATGGTAACAACTAATTAAATAACAGACCACACCCACCAAAGCATCCATGGCAGGACTGTAACCATAGAAACGTCTGTCGCTAACATCCATGATACACTGTATCATCACTGTAGCACAGGTAAGATTGCCGTTCAGCCTTTGGTTCACTCTAAATAAATTAAAAGTAATACTGGGGAAATGTTCCATGTTTCTAACCTCAGTCAGCCAAGTGTTTGTCTGCAGTACCATCTTTCTGCCACATGGTGGCACCGGTTAATTTGATTAGGAATTAATAAAATTGACTTGTTGACTGTGTGGAGCGATGTGATGAGATGTGAAACATCAGTCTGTTGTGTGAAGCAGACCTCTACTCAGAATGTGTTCATTGGCCAATCAGAACTGAGTATTCAACAATACTGTAACAATAAAGCAATAATACCTACAGGTGCATTCATCACTGTGATAACAGTCACAACCAGCATGTGTAGGATTACTGGATGAAAGGTTTTCTTCAAAGTATATACAGTATGTCAGAATAAAAACCAGGAGAAAACCAGAAGGATCACCAACTGCTTCCTGGTTACCACAAGAACTGGAATAACAGCCAGTAACTCCAGCAGTTGGTACGAGTCTATGACAGATTAAAGCAACAGCTGTAGAGCAGAGTGTGTCAGAGTGTGTCAGAGTGTGTAAGACGGTGTCAGAGAGTGTCAGAGTGTGTCAGACTGTGTCAGAGAGTGTCAGTGTGTCAGAGTGTGTCGGAGAGTGTCAGTGTGTCAGAGTGTGTCAGACTGTGTAAGACTGTGTCAGAGAGTGTCAGAGTGTGTCAGAGTGTGTCGGGGAGTGTCGGAGAGTGTCAAAGTGTGTAAGACTGTGTAAGACTGTGTCAGAGTGTGTCAGAGTGTGTCAGAGAGTGTCGGAGAGTGTCGGTGTGTGTCAGAGAGTGTCAGAGAGTGTCAGAGAGTGTCAGAGTGTGTCGGAGAGTGTCGGAGAGTGTCAGAGTGTGTCAGAATGTGCCAGAGTGTGTAAGACTGTGTCGGAGTGTGTCGGAGAGTGTCGGAGTGTGTCAGAGAGTGTCGGAGAGTGTCGGAGAGTGTCGGTGTGTGTCAGAGAGTGTCAGAGAGTGTCAGAGAGTGTCAGAGTGTGTCGGAGAGTGTCGGAGAGTGTCAGAGTGTGTCAGAATGTGCCAGAGTGTGTAAGACTGTGTCGGAGTGTGTCGGAGAGTGTCGGTGTGTGTCAGAGAGTGTCAGGGAGTGTCAGAGAGTGTCAGAGAGTGTCAGAGAGTGTCAGAGAGTGTCGGAGAGTGTCAGAGAGTGTCGGAGAGTGTCGGAGAGTGTCAGTGTGTGTCGGTGTGTGTCAGAGTGTGTCGGAGTGTGTCAGAGAGTGTCAGAGACTGTCAGAGAGTGTTGGTGTGTGTCAGAGAGTATCAGAGAGTTTCAGAGAGTGTCGGAGAGTGTCGGTGTGTGTCAGAGAGTGTCGGAGAGTGTCGGAGAGTGTCGGAGAGTGTCGGAGTGTGTCAGAGAGTGTCAGAGAATGTAAGAGTGTGTCAGAGTGTGTCAGAGAGCGTCAGAGAGTGTCAGAGAGTGTCAGAGAGTGTCAGAGAGTGTTCACCTGCTCGATGGCTCTCTTGTGCTTGGCGGCCCATCGCTGCTCGCTGTCATGCAGCTCCTCAAGATCGCTCTCCAAGTCGATCATCTTCTCCTGAGAGGACAGAGAGAAAAATATCATCATTCATCCATTCATCCATTAAGTCAACCATCCATCTGATTATTTATCCATCCAGATCACTATCATCTTCTCTAGACAAAAAAACAAAACTATTTCAAAACGGCTACTGATCTGAGGTCACAGGTCATAATTAGTAAGTAATTATGTAAGTAATTATAAGTGTTTGTCTGCTCACTGACAAAATATCTGAAGGTTATGTAGAGATGGGACAGATTAAGTGTCTTTAGAAGCAGATACACAGTGAATCTATGAGATTATGGAATTAGCACACTGATTGCTTAAAAGGATTTGCATAATTAATACCCCATTAACCCCAAACTCTGATGATTTGCATGACTGATTAATTCAAGTGGACATCTCTGTTTGAATCATTAGGTCATGCGTGTAAACACACACACACACACGGCACATTGTCTGATCCAGGGCTGAAACAGGGAAATCAGTTCAACATGAAACCTTCATGAAATTAAATAAGCATTATAAAATAAAAAAATAGAAAATAAATAAGCAAGTAAGCAAACATGCGAAACACGTAGTTTGGTTTACTGTGGTTTACCCTGCACCAGCTGGCACCCAGGAGAGAATCACTGCTGTGCACGGGGTATCTTCAGTTTTTTGGACAACTTATCATTATTATATTTTATTATTATTACCTGAGCCTGTTTGAGTTGCTTGGCCAGGTCGTCTCTGGCCTGGTTGGCGGTCTGCAGCTCCATGTGCAGGTCGTCCACCGTCCGCTCCGCCTGCTTACACTGCAGCTGCACCCGCTCCCTCAGCTGGATCTCCTCCTCCAGGGTCCGCTCCTTATCTATCAACTTACCAGACACCTGCACAGGCAGAGAGACAGGCAGAGAGACAGGCAGAGAGACAGGCAGAGAGACACACAGACAGACAGAGAGACAGGCAGAGAGACAGGCAGAGAGACAGGCAGAGAGACAGAGAGACAGGCAGAGAGACAGAGAGAGAGATAGGCAGAGAGACAGAGAGACAGGCAGAGAGAGAGGCAGAGAGACAGAGAGAGAGATAGGCAGACAGGCAGAGAGACAGGCAGTGAGACAGGCAGAGAGACAGAGAGACAGGCAGAGAGACAGAGAGACAGGCAGAGAGACAGAGAGAGAGACAGGCAGACAGGCAGAGAGACAGAGAGACAGGCAGAGAGACAGAGAGAGAGATAGGCAGACAGGCAGAGAGACAGGCAGAGAGACAGGCAGAGAGACAGAGAGACAGGCAGAGAGACAGGCAGAGAGACAGGCGGTTTATTCAAACTCTGCAGTGTTTCCTCCTTTAGTTCAGTTTATTTGTCCAGGTGAGAACGATGACCTTTGACCTCTGCTGTCACCAAATAACACACAGAGAGTCCCAGTCCTCTAACAAGAGAACTGACACTCCAACTACAGGAAACCACCCCGAAACACAAGGGATTATGGGTAGAAGGAGACGGATACGGTTCCTCATGCTTGGAAAGCCTAGCAGAACAAAATGAAGTCTGGACTGATGCTCATATTCAGCTGTTTCTTCATGTGATCTTATTGGAATCAGATTTGTTTTGACCCTCCCCTGCTGCCAAAATGTCTGACCTGGCAGGATGACAGGTGACCAAAACTCTGTCCAATAAACAAGCTACTTGTGAGTCATGTGACTTTTGTTTCCAAGCCCTGATTCAGCTGTAATAAGGAAGTGTGAACCTAAATACTAAATCCGAACTAAATACAAAAACACATCAAAGTCAACTTTTCAGGTTACCAGACAGACACACACACTGTCACTGCTGAGACCAGCTGAGGAAAAAATGTATATCTGTGTGTGTGTGTGTGTGTGTGTGTGTGTGTGTGTGTGCATCCCCTACCTCTCCCTGCAGTCTGTTGACGATGCCCTGGAGTCTCTGCAGCTCCTGGTCTTTCTCCAGCAGCGACTCCTCCAGCTCCTCGACCCGGAGCTGAGCGTCTTCACGGAGCTTCTGCTGCAGGCCGAGCTCCGCCGCCGCCTGGGTGGCCGTCCGCAGGGTGTCCCCCAGCTGCCACGGGACACACAGGGGATCAGGTACAGGTGTGCATAGAAGACTGTGTTACAGGCCAGTGATTCTCAACCTTTGTCATATCAAGGACCCTAATTAGGTCCACATTAGAGACACAGACCCCCCCGTTTGATGTGATTTTGCCTCTTGAACTAAAATCTGAGAATATTTTTATTGTTAGATTAGGGTGACCACATTTTCAAACCCCCAAACCGGGACCCGTAAGTGTACCGCACCTTCATGTTTGGCTTGAATACGATGTTCTAATGTTTCTGTTTTCTCAGTTGATGTATTTCCTCTCTTTTTTATTATCAAGTTAATAAAGTTTATGAAACCAGTGAGTGAGTCTGACTGAAAGCGTCTGAGAGAGTTTTAACTTCATCATCTCCCCCCGTCTTCCCCTCCCACTAGGGCACTGATTCTCAACCTTTTTCGCATCAAGGACCCTAATTTAGTCCACATTAGAGCCACAGTAGGACCCCCATTTGATGAGATTGCGTCTCTCGGACCCAAATCTGAGAATATTTGTATTGTTAGATATGATTTTGTCCAGAATTCCATGACTATCTGTCTACTATCTACATTCTCTAATTGTGTTAACTTCTTGTAAATGAAATAATGCTGAAGTTTAATAATTCATCAATTTGCTGGGGACCCCCTGGAACCCCCTCAAGGACCCCTGGTGGTCCCCGGACCCCACGTTGAGAACCACTGCACTAGGGTGAGCACATTTTCAAACCCCCAAACTGGGACCCTTAAGTGTAGCGCACGTTCATGCACACGCACATGTATGTGCTTATGCTGCACAATAGGTGTTTTCATCAGGATGGGGGACAATTATTTCAGCGCTTAGCACACCTAGTGATGCACCTTTCAACACCATGGACAGAGCCTCAGCACACAAAAAATTATGTTTTGTCTCCAAAAATCCACCAAAACATTCAGATGCGTGGTGCGTTGTTTATGTTTTTTGATTGGGTTAGGTAATAATGAGCGGGACAGAACATGATAAACGTCTATGTAAGCGCTGAAAACAAGTATAATACTATTATTATTATTTTAATTTGTGGTGAAAACCGGGACAATTTGGTAGTGAATGTTGAAAACCGGGACATTTTAGTGTTTTACAGATATTTGTCGGGACTCGGGACACCCATCTTGAAACCAGGACAATCCCGGACAAACCGGGACGTCCGGTCACCGTATGTTAGATATGATTTTCTCCAGAATCCCATGACTGTCTGTATTGTAGGTAGAGAGATAACAGAGAAACTACATTCTACATTCTCTAATTGTGTTAACTTCTTGTAAATGACATAGTGCTGAAGTTTAACAATTCATCAATTTGCTGTGGACACCCTGGAACCCCCTCAAGGACCCCTGTGGTCCTCAGACCCCAGTTTGAGAACCCCTGTTCACAGGCTACAAGGCTTATGTGGTGGGGGGTGGGGGCAGAGACTGGAGGAAATAACTCAGTAGTTAGTAGTGTTTTTTCTACTTACTAATTTTAGAGTTCAGAAGGGAAAGTGCACACACACACACACACACACACACACACACAGTGTCTCTACCTCGGTCTCCAGCCTGAGGACGTTGACGTTGAGTTCGGAGGTCTTCTTGTCCCTCGTGTCTTTGTCCACCTCAAACTCCTCCAGCTGCCTCTCTGCCAGCCACAGCTTCTCTGCCAGGCTCTGAGCGTGCAGCGTCTGCTTCTCCAGGCTCTCCTGAACACACACACACACACACACACACACACACACACACACACACACACACACACAGGGTTTAGCGCTCTGCATCCCTACATGATGAACCCATAACCTCGATTTTCCCTCTAACGCATTGAGCATTTTGTGTTGTGTTTCACATAAAGCCAAGGTTCAGCATTCCAAGGTTCGGTCAAGGAAACACAAAACTAGGGTAAACAAGAAGGAAACTTGATTTGATTTGTTCATATTGTTTTGTTATTTCTAAACTTTTTGGGGGGTTTTATTACACTATATTGTAATAAAATGTATGATTGTTATTAAGACACTCCATAAGTCCCTCTGGGTTTCTTTGGTCTTCCTTGCACATGCTCTTTATGATGTTGATATACATTATGGATATTTTGTTTGAATTACTCTTTTGTGCTAAATAAAAAAACAAAACAAAAAAAAAACAACCTCTTTGGCGAGGAGGAGAGGATTCCAGCAGACAGACATCCTTCCTTCTGGATTGTTTTCAAGGAAACCTGATTGTCTTTTTACCAATGTCT
This sequence comes from Centroberyx affinis, assembly GCF_046629955.1. Lineage (NCBI taxonomy): Eukaryota > Metazoa > Chordata > Actinopteri > Beryciformes > Berycidae > Centroberyx > Centroberyx affinis. Next base: position 6,732 of record NW_027282620.1, on the reverse strand, counting down.
TGTTGTTAGATGTTCATTTTCATAGCAACACTGTCGATATTCTGTGTGATCTCAAATGTACCAAATGTACTGATCAAAAGTGCCCATTTACACACAGAAGTTTATCCATTCTACTGAGTTAGTTTAGTTTAATTTAATTTAATTACTTTGACTCTGTGTAACATGGCCTACCTCAGCATCTTGGATCTTGTTTTTGAGGGACTGCTGGAGGAAGTTGAAGGCGTACTCCTGAGTGTTGGCCTCCACCATCATGTCCCGGGCCTCCTTCAGCTCAATCTACACAGGAGAAGACAAGATGGGACGCGTTTATAAAACACATGGACTGCTATCCATTTGTCCATCTGTCCGTCTGTCTATCCCTCCATACCTCCATCTGTCTGTATCTCTCTGTCATGGTTTGGGTCTCTCTCTCCATCTCCAGCATCCTGTCTCTCATCCTCTTCATCTCATTGGTCAGCTGGGTGTTGGTCCTCAGCAGGTCCTCGTTGTTCACCAGCAGGCCGCGCATCTCAAACCTGGTTCAACATCGGAGGTTAACGTCAAGCTTTAAGAGTAAACAACGATGACAGAGGGTGAAGGGTATGGAAAAGGAGAGAGAAGTAAAAGATGGGTATAGAGGAAAGACAAAAGGCATAGCAAGAGAGAAGAAAAGCATTAAAGAGCACAAAACAGACAGAAAGAAAGAAAGAAAGAAAGAGCAAGTGAGAAAAAGTAAGCAAGCAGCAATTAAGAAAGAAAATGAAAAAGAAAGGAAAAAACAAACAAAAGAGAAAGGAAAAGAAAGGAAAAACAAAGAAAAAGGGCTGCAAAGAGAAACAAAACAAACAGCAAGAAAGAAAGAAAGAAAGAAAGAAAGAAACAAACAAATTATCTTCATGTCCAACCTGATTTGGTTCCTCTCCTTCTCCATCTCCACGCTCTCTGCCTCCAGGAACTGGTTGCGCTGGAGAGGACACACACACACACACACACACACACACACACACACACACACACACACATACACACACGGTCAGTGTAAAAGCAAAACGACATATTACCAAAAGACCAAGACAACTTGGTCCCTGTCCCTGTCCCCGTCCTAACTTCAGACCAACTTTCTGGTTTGTCCAGCTCAGTTATTTGGTCGACTCTTCTGTGTAAAGTCTCTTACTGGATCCAAACCACATAACTACAAACAACAACATGGGTTCAAATCCCAGCTTCTCTGAGCCTTACCTGCCTCTGGCATGTGTCTAGTTTGCAGTAACTCTTCTAAGTAGTCTCTTTCATCAGGTCGTCCAAGCCAACAACATAAACTACAGTACTGAGCTATGGCATGGGTTCAAATCCCAACAAAATATCTGAATCACCTTCTGGCCGGGATCCAGTTGGTTTATTTTTCAACTCATCTGAGAGTTTGTTTTTCTGGCATCCACCCAGACTAGCAAACCATATACCTACAGTTTTTTTTTACTGAGGTCCATCCTGGCAAACATACCTACAGGGTTCGAATCCCAACATAACTAATCTCATCTACAGGGTTTGTTTTTCTGGGTTCCATTCAGAATATCAAACCGCACACCTGCAGTACAACTACATGGGTTTGAATCCCAACATTGCTTATATGAGCCCTACCTTCTGGCAGGCATCCATTTGTTTGGTCAGTTCCTCTATGTAGTCTCTTTTGTTGGGCCCCAGGGTCGCCGACCGCAGGCTCATGTGGTTGGGAATCACCTGTAGCAAGAAGAAATCTGATCAAGACCCAGGAACACAGACGCCACAAATCAAGAGCCTTGTGTCTGTAGAGGAAAGGTTCTGTAATATGATTGACTATTCAATTTAAAACAAATCTATTCTAATATGACAGCTGAGTCAGCTTGTTGTGGTGTGGCTGTAGATCCATTCAGTAACGTTCTCAGTAAAAGTGAATAGTGTGATAAGGTGGATTTGTTTCCAAATGTAGGTTACTGTGACACAGTAAACTGTCTTGTCTTTAGCCCTAGTCTCTACTCCAAAACATGAAGAGTTGTAGCTTGAGAAGAGTCAGTTCAGTTAACCTGAACAAACTCTTAGCTAGCTAACTAGCCAGCAGGTTAATTTAGCAAAGCACCTGAGTTAATGTTAACATGTGACTACTAGCCACTAACGCTAGGTTATCCTAGATAACAAGCTGACATTATCTAAACACAAAATCACTCAATCAGATGGATCAATGATGAAATGATCAGTTCCCAGTCAGAAACAGACTATTGAGACAGACAAGTTGTAATTAATTTAGTAATGCAATCAGCTGTTCACAGCCATTGTAACAAGAGCTGAGGGGAGCGTATCTATGTTCCCAGGGTCCTAAGTTCCCAAGGTCCTATGTTCCCAAGGTCCTATGTTCCCAGGGTCCTAAGTTCCCAAGACCTTGTTCCCAGGGTCCTATGTTCCCCAGTTCAATATTCTGTTAACACACATTAACCCTCATGTTGTGTTCGGGTCAAATTTGACCCGTTTCAAGTTAAAATATTTCATAAATATTATCCAGTTTTCTTTTTATTGGAACAAGGCTTCAAAACAGCTATATAAACACAACAAAACCAATGGTTATCATTTTATTTGATTTTGAAGATCTCTAACCCTAACCCTAACCCTAGAACTGGGGAACATAGGACCCTGGGAACATAGGACCCTTTGTCATGTTCCCATTATGTGCCATATATATCTGGGGAACATTGGACCCTGGGAACATAGGACCCTGGGAACATAGGACCCTGGGAACATAAGACTCTTTGTCATGTTCCCATTATGTGCCATATAAATCTGGGGAACATTGGACCCTGGGAACATAGGACCCTTTGTCATGTTCCCATTATGTGCCATATAAATCTGGGGAACACTGGACCCTGGGGACATTGGACCCTGGGATCATAGGACCCTTTGTCATGTTCCCATTATGTGCCATATAAATCTGGGGAACATTGGACCCTGGGAACATAGGACCCTGGGAACATAGGACTCTTTGTCATGTTCCCATTATGTGCCATATAAATCTGGGGAACATTGGACCCTGGGAACATAGGAATGACTCCGAGCTGAGGACCTCCTATATGGCCACCTGAAAGCCTACTGTGTAATAGGTCTAAATATATACTTGTATTAATCCAACTTTGTATGGAAGTGAAGGTTGAGTGTGGGTTGTGTGTGGTGTGTTTTCTATCTCTCTGGTTTCAGTGAACCTACGGTGTTGGTGACTTCGGCCCTCCTCCTGTTCAGGCTGTCGTAGGTGGAGAAGCGGGGGCGGGGGGAGGTGAGGGTGGGGGTGGGCACCGGACTCGTACTGCGACTGTTGTAGCTGAACAGGTTCAACTCTGAGGTGGCTGGAGACAATCCACCCTGGACCTGGAGGGGCAGACAGGGACAGGAAGTCAGTGGATTAAAGGTTAGAGGAGCAAGCCTTGTGACTGCAGGAATCCCAACCTGACAGAGGTGAGGAGTCGAGTCACATGACTTGGACTTGAGACAGACTCAAGTCACAGTTTTAATTGCTTGAGACTTGACTTGACTTGGGTTCTGGTGACTTGGGACTTGACTCTGACTTGTACTCTGATGACTTGAAAAGGTTTCTAAAGTCTTGTCTTGAGATCTTGTGTTTGTGTAAATGACTTAGACTGAAAGTGATGAGATTTGTTCCAGCAGACGACTGAATTTAAATTCTGTTTTCTGAATTTGTATGGAATGATTGAATTTATTGAAGTTGAAACTGATTATAGAAATCAAACTCATGATGCTCTTACCAAGTTTCTATCCTATTAAAACCATATTGCATTGAAAAGTCCTAGATATTTAGTTTTCTTTAAGATATTAAATTGATACTGGACTCTTGATTTGTTCTGACTTGACTTGCTGTTCTACATTTAGACTTGGGACTTGACATTAATAACATGGACTTGACTTGGACTTGACTTGGTAATCTACATTTAGACTTGGGACTTGTGCCTCAAGATTTGAGACTGACTTGGGACTTGAGTGAAGTTGACTTGGTCACACCTCTGCAACCTGGAAATTATTGTGATGAATGATACACCTCAGCAACTAGGTATCTTTGAGCAAGGCACTTAACCCCAAACTACTCCAGTTCTCAACGGCCAGCCTTAGAAGACTGTTCTCCCTGGGTAAAGAAAACTAAAAACTTTGTAGCTTTTCCAAGGTGAATGAATCAAAAAGAACCAAAGGGATGAAAACAATTCAACTACTCTTGGAGAACAATTGAGAACGTTTTAATGTTAAAAACCAACATATTTTACAGTGGTTCTCCAAGATCAGGTTAAATAAAACTAAAAATCAATGTCAAAATAATACCAAATGCTCTATCTAATACTATTTGAGTGACTGACTCGATTAATTGATATAGCAGCTAGGTGCTGCGCATCACACAGTAAAAACGCTCACGTCTCTTTGGAAGACGCAAAATAAAATAAGCCAATCCTCTGAAAAGATGAATGAACAGCGTCTTTATACAGTGAATAAGCTTGTTTATGCCGTACATATCTGATGATGAAGGTTATATAGCTGAAACATGTTCAACGTGACCCTTAATTAACAGTTAACTAACGTGTCTGGTAATCATTTACTAATGGTGTTCATGTTAACTAAGGTATTAATTTATACATTATTTAATAGTCATCTTTATAAACTATTAAATAATGTATAAATTAATACCTTAGTTAACATGAACACTATTAGTAAATGACATATTAATAAGCATTAACTAACCCTTAATTAACAGTTAACTAACCCTTATTAAGCATTAACTAACCCTTAACTCAGTGTACCCTTATTGTAAAGTGTTACCAGTGCCATTCATTTTTTCAGAGAGCTGGTTATTTTTTCCAGTGTTCCCACTGACCTTGAACTCAGACATGCGGTACATGGGGTTGTACTCCATGGAGGCGGTGGTGGTGTACGGACTGTTGAACACCCTGGGGGGGCTGTCGAAACCACCCAGCTAAAAACAACAACAGACAGACGACAAAAAAGCAAAGACTGATATTATTCCTCCTTTTAATTAAGACAGTAGATACATACATCAGTTATATCACTATCGAGATCAGACAGGCAACGTCTTTAGTGTCTTTTAAATCTCTTCTTAAAACATTCTTTCATCGGAAAGCTTTTACGAATGTTTGATATGTTGCTGTGTTTTATTATCCCACTTTTGACAGTCTATATTTTTGGGTAACTTCATTTTATTCCCCTCTGTTTCATGATCTCTGTTTGTTTTTCTTTTGTTATTAATTGTTGTTTTTTGATTCTTTTTGTTAAGCACTTTGTAACTTTGTTAAGAAAAGTGCTATATAAATAAAGTTTTATTATTTATTATTATTATTATCAACTCAAAAATACAGACGTTGTTGTAAATGCCCACTTTTTACTGTAAACATGCTTAACCGCTGCTGCAGCTTGACTCAATACACACCTGTCACTCATTCACAAATTCGGACATTAACTGTGGTGTCGCATCTGAATGGGATGAAAGTGTTTGGAATCACTGTAAACGGATTACATTTCAAAAATGTCAACCTTCTTGTTACTGTAATAAAACCCAATCATGTAATTATTATTATTATATTGACAGGAAAGAAGCCATTACATTAATGGTGGCTAACGTTTATTACGTTAATGGGAAATGTATTACATTACAGGATTACTCTACACTATTAGCTGTGAATTATGTTAATGGGAAGTTATTACATTAACAGTTTTAACAGGTTTTAGTTGTATACAGTACTAATGCAGGACAGATGCAGGATGAAAGACTTCAACAATGGCTGCCACTGTATCATTTAAAATGTGTCTGTCTCTTTGTTGTCTTGCATTGTTAAAATGTCTGCTTTAATTTATATTTCTTTATTTTTTTTATCTCTGTTTCTTTCATCTGTATTGCTGTTTTATTTTTGTACTGCACCTTGTAACATTTGTATTATAAATAACTTACTTACTTACTTACTAAAACTGAAATTTGTAATGCCATTCAGGTAATCAGGAAATCAGGCAGATGACAGACCTGAAATCTGTGTTTTATCCAGGAGATGGCGCTGTTTCATAACTATTTATCTGCTTTGGGCAATATAATTATTTAGCAGTAAGCTGGCATCTGATAATCATTAAAATTATCTCTAATCTCCCTGATCCGATACGCATCCACACACGCACACAAACGGGCACACGTACATGCTTGCACACTCTCCTAAAAACACACACACACACACACACACACACACCCCCCTTCCTCCCTCTCACCCACCCTGTCCGACATGGTGTCCCAGTCCCGGGAGGCCAGGGACTCCAGGGAGCCTCGGTAGTGGTTCAGCCCCAGCCGGGAGCTCTCCCAGCGGGCGAGCCTGGGGCCGTTCTCCCCCGCCGACCCGCCTCCCGGACCATCTGCATCCCTGCTGCTCGACCCGTTCGCCAGCTCGTTGTTGAGGAACAGCTGATATTTAGGGCTCTGGATGTGGCTCGGCAGGACCCGGGGCGTGGAGGGCTCTTCCTCCGAGGCGGGGCTGTCCGGCTGCTTGTTCGTGTCGAATTCAGACTCCTGGAGTAGGGGGGGGGGGGGGGGGGGGGGGTGAAGAGAGGGAGAGGGGGATGAAACAACATGGAGGAAGGGGGTAAACACACTCAACATGCGAACACAAATACACAAATAAACCTAGACAAACACACACACAGCATCGATGGAGATGTATCTGCCTCGATTGAAGTGTG